>NC_081363.1:28641982-28913266 GCF_030684315.1 Stegostoma tigrinum
GAACTTTGGGTATTTGTCTGCAGAATGGGGCACCAGCTTCCCCTTACCTACCTCACCTGGATAAATATCACAAATTGTGCAGGGCAGTTATAGACAGCCAGCACTTGACTGGGTGCACAATGGCCTTTTAAGATTCAGTCTAATGTCTATTACATCAATGTCACTAGTAACACATAATAAACCGTAGCAACCCTTATCATGAGCTGCAGTGCAATGAGTTGGCACATCCATGCAGCGTAAAGCAGCGATCTGAACATGAACAAAGATGTAACCACCACCTAACAGGTTTTAAATGTTGTTGAAGCTGAAATAAAACACAAATAAATGCTGGACCCACTTAACAGGTTTGACAGCATCTGTGGAGAGAGAGAGCTAGAGAGACAGATAACATTTCAAGTAGTGACCCTTCTTCCAGTTTTAACGAAGGATCATCAGCCTGAAAGGTTAACACTATTTCTGTATCCACAAATGCTGCAAAATGTACTGAGTATTTCCAGCATTTTCTGTTTATATTTCTGATTTCCACGGTGCTTTGTTCTTGCCTCTCAAAGCTTTGAGGGCTGTTACTCTGATTTTTGTGCAAATGACAGTCATTACGTTCTGACATTAATTCAGTTACTAGTTACTAAAAATAGCTTGTGGAATGCATGTTGCTTGCACATAAAAATGGTCGTGCTCCTTAATAGAGCAAAAATATTGGATGGTGGACTATCTGAATGTATTTTTAAAAATATTCATGCATAACGCTTCAATTTTGCTCATTCCCTTTGAAAATCAAGTAAATCACACAGGATAGAAAATAATTTTAAAACCCATTGGAAGAGAATACTTCGTTTCTATGCTGCTATGTTTGGTATGGTAACTGAGCATTAAGTCCCTTTTTATCATGGTCTATGTGTGTATGAACTTAGCACTTAATTTATTTTAAATTAATGAATACTTTAGTAAAATAGCAGAGAGAGGAATGTTAGCGTATTTATCCTTGAGTTGTAACTTCAGGTGTCAGCTAATTCAGCCTATATTTTCTGTCTGTCTTTCACTGATGTTGTGTAATAATTTAGGCTGAACTTGTTTAAGGGATATATTCTGCCTTTTTGTGATGGGCTTCTCCAGGAAGCTGTTTAGACCTCCTGGCCTAAAAGTAATGTTCATGGCCTCAATGTGATTATCAAGGCTGAACTGTCAGCCAACTTGTCTATGTTATAGAGTCATACACCACAAACCTATCCTTAATAATGGACTCTAAAATCTTACTAACAACTGAGTTAGGCTAACTGGCCTAGAGTTTCCATTTTCTGCTTCCTGCCATTCTTAAACCGGAGTGTTACATTAGTAATTTTCTAATGTAACACTCTCTGGGACCTCCCTGACTCCAGTGATTCCTGAAAGATCGGCAGCAATGCATCCACAATATATGTTGAAATGGTTCATCTACCATTTTTATTTCCAGTTTTTGATTCCAATTTATTTGACCATAATCCATTCTAAGCCTCTTGATGGTGACTTTCTCCTAATTTTGCTTACTCTGAATCGTTCACTATTCCACTTCCAAAGTCATCCAAAACCCAAACCTAAACATTACATACAATGATCACTAGTCCCTAAATGTTTTCCCATTGACATTTGATCCACTTGGCCCATCACATTCCCAACAACTAGGTCCAGTAGTGCTTCTTTTCTTGACGAGATACATACTGCTTTAAAAAATTCTCTTGAACTCATTCTCGAAACTGTTGCCACTTCTACCGTTTACAACTCTGCTATACCAATTTATTTTTTGATGAGTAAATCAAAATACAGTGCAACCACTCAATAATTTTTACACTTTGTTGTAATTTTCTTGCAAAATTGTTCCACTACATTCTTGTCATTAGTTAGTGGTCTATAAACCACACTGAACAATGTATTGGAGCATTTTTGTTCCTTACCTGTTGCTACATCAATTCTGTCTTTGACCCTTCTGCAACATCCTCTTTCTGCAGCACTGTTGTGATCTTTTTAATAAGTCTCAATAAAGTTTTCCAAGAGATTTCCCTAAAACCTACTTCATAATGATGACCTCAAAACTTTTGATGTTGGCCCTTATTTCAAGGGACCAGGAGTATAGCAGCAGTGAAAGTTACTGCAACTGTATAAGGATTACTGAGTAATTTTGGTCCCTGTATTTAATTAATTATATAATTTCATTGGAGATAGTTCAGAGAAGGTATGGAGGGATTGTCTTATGAGGAAAGATTAAACAACAGGTTGCGGCTCTACTCATTGGAATTTAGTAAAACAGGAATTGATCTTACTGAGACATATAGGATTCTTAAGGGGCTTGACATGATAAATGCTGAGAGGATGATTGTTCTCATCGGAGATTCTAGGACTAGAGGGTATAGTCTCAGAATTAAGTGGTGCCGATTTAAGATGGAGACCTGAGGAATTTCTTAGAATCATAGTCATAGAATCATACAGCATGGAAATAGACCTTTTGGTCCAGCCAGGGCATACTTCTCTAAGAGGGTTGTGAGTCTCTGGAACTCCTTGCCACAAAGTGCTGTGGGGCAGCGCCCTTGTGTATATTTGAGGCTGAGATAGATTCTTCATCGGTTGGGGAATCGAGGTTACAGGGAAAGGGCAGGAAAGTGGATATAAGGCATATTGATCAGCCTACATCGCCTTGAATGGCAGACTAGGCTTGAGGGGTTGAATGGCCTACCCCTGTTCCTTTATTGCCTTAATTGTCTTTAATATTATTGTCTTAATAACTGCTCATGTTTGAGTTATTCACCTTCCTTTCTTGGGTTTACGTTTCCTGAATTTTGAAAACTCCTCTCCAGCATTTACTCACAGGCACAACTCCATCTTTTCACCGACAGCCATCTTCACCAAGTCACCACTACCCCGTGGTTTTTTTGAGCTCTAATTTTGCTCAGCCTCATCAAGAAAGTACTGCATGTGGACTTTCCAATCTTTTCTTTAACTGCACTGAAGTTTTAAGAATGCTCACAGAAGTCTTCTGAACCGCTCATGGCTGTTAGGATTTTCATGAGCCCTAACTCCAGTACCTAGCTGTACCAACTGATTCTTAGAATTACTTCTGAGTCCTACACGCACAGCCCTTTCTGATTGGTCTTTGGACTTGGTCCTGAAATCCAACTGCCTTCTAAGCAGCACTTTTTTTACATGGAGTCTGCTTATGGCTCCTGCTCTTTCTCTCTTACTGACTCTGTAATCCTTGAACTTGCCTCAGTAACCACTGAATAGTTTTGAGTGACCTGCTGAACAGTTCACAACAAACCCTGCACCTAATGTTAGGAAAAATTGCATGTATCTAATATTGGAGCACCAAGCTTGCTGAAAATTAGAACGCCCAGAGCTTTCTGACTTATAAGCATGTACCACATGGACTTCATTAGTCGCAAAAGGCTTTGGGATGTCCTGTGTTTGTGAAAGATGCTATATAAATGAAAGTTTGTTTTCAAGGGAATTGGGATTATTCAGGTGCAGTGCTCTTCAGTAAAGACATATTTTCAAGACTCCCTGTACCCTTAATCATCTTCAGTGTCTCCGGAGTTGCTGTCCTCAATACCTTCTCTGTCATCAGTGACAAGTGCAAGTGATAGCCATTGTTCCTAAGAAGCCAGCCTCTAACTTGATGTGTCAGATCAGACTGTGGGATTGGAGTAGTAACAGATAATAAAGCCATTATCATCAAAGCTGCTGGGATAACAGGTACAGATTTGAATACAGTTTATATTTTTGGCTTTGACAGGCAGAAATGACTCAATAAGTATTTTAGCTATCATTTCTTCTTTTTGAATTTCAATGGCTATGTCACTTTTTAGCTGTTTATTGTGGATATTTGTATAAAATGAATTACATCCCTTTTAATATCACTTTGTGCCTTAGCTTTCATGAAGAATTTCTTACCTGTTGTACCTTGCTATAATGTTCATCTTGGTTCACCTTGCTACTTGCACCTTCACATTCTGTGAATGATGAAGCGGGTGGCTGCCAGATGTATGTTTCCTAACCCAAGAAGTACCAGGATTGCAAGGTGGAAGGATGTTCCATAGCTAAAGATGGGCGAGACAGGATAATCTGAATTTTACAGAAGCGAGGAGAAAGGAGACATGGTGGTCTTTTGGTGGCTTATTATTGATTTATTATTTAATATGACTTATTATTTCTCATCTTGCCTTTTGTTTCATTTCCATTCTGGTTTAAAATAGATTTCCAGAACATTTTTGATTCCAGTTCTGTTCAAGTTAATTTTTGTTTTGATTCTTCCTCAGAACAAAAAGTACCACCTCTAGGAAATGTCAGCTTCCATTCTTCCAATGTTCCTGGTTGTGTAGCCAGTTCAATTAGTAAGTTAAATTCTTAATTTGAGTGATTTTTTTTCTTGGTAATGTCTACACTCCCCATGATAAATGACTCTCCGGACACTATAATGAGAAGACTTGTAGGTATTTTTTTTAATTAGCCTATTCAGAAGCCTTGCTGGGATCAGAGTTTTGGTCACACTCAACTCTTTGAGGTGGGATATCTATACTGCAAAATCCAGTTGAAATTATCTTTCATTTCTTCATGGGATGTGGCTAATGCAAGCATTTATTCCCATCCCTGAGGGCAGTTAAGAGTAAGCCACATCACTGTGGCTCTGGAGTCAAAAGTAGGCCAGACCAGGTGAGGTTTATAGTTTCCTTCCTTAAAGGACCTTAGTGAACCAGATGGGTTTTTACAACAATCAGCTGTAGGTACATGGTCACTGTTGGTTAGTTTTAATATTCCAGGTTTTTACTGAATTCAAATTACATCAGTTGCCCATGTTGGGATTCAAACCCATCTGCTCATAATATTAACTTGGATCTCTGGGTTACAGCTCCAGTGACATTACCACTATCCCACTGCCAATTCCTAAATATGTCCAGTTACCTTCCTGCAGATTTGTGTTTGGACAGCAGAAAAGAAGAGAACAAACAGGTTTAATTAAACGAAGCTATATCCTTCCTTCACCCCTGTCTCAGGAAAACATATTTCAATTAAGTATCATCTCCGAATTCATGAGTTGTATTTCTGAACCGTTTGTAGTATCAGTCATAAATCTGTAAAATGCGCACAATGTTGACCAGCATTGGTGAGCTAACCAATAATGGACATTCTTCAGACATACAAAGATCTGTGGGTCGTCTATAGCAACAGCCAAAACCTGACAACTGGAGTAGATTGTCTGCAGTAAGAAAGGCACTTTTTGATCTGGTATGTGTCATTTTCCTACGTCAGTCTGCTGCGTTGTCTTACATCTCTATTTTATAATCCAGATCTTTAAACCAAAAAGATAAGGCAGCAAAGCATAGTTACACACAATTTCGCATAATGTGGTCTTATTGCCACACTCTTATGCCTGAAGATTGAAGCATTACATTGTTTTAATCTTATTTCTTACTTCCCTGTTGCTTTTGCTATTGAATGCACCTTGTCACAGTTGATAGCAATAATGGGCTATCATTGGAGACAAATCTGTATGTTTACAGCAAGAGTCACAACAGATGGTACTCACCAGATGAGAATAATCAACTGAGTGCCAGATAGTATTGTGGTAGTTCTTTAGGACAAGAGATATGACCATTGACACTGTCAATGCATGGAAAATTGGTGTGGCGAAATAAGGATGAGTTGCAACAAAGAAATTGGTATTATTTGTTTTCCTTTCCAAATGTTTGAGCTCTCAATGCTCCAACATGGCTGAGAGAAACTTCCTTCTAAGCTAAGAAAAATCATTAGGTAGACTTGTCTTGCTAATAATAGGCTCCACTATTGATTGAAATCGGGACCAATTGCTTAAGTTTCAGCAAGTAGCCTGCCCATCAACTACGCGGGAAAAGAGATAGAGAAATTACGGAACAATGCTAAAAGACAGTTGTTTAAATCAGTGTGGTCTTTAGTAATCTAAGAAAGCAAGCATAAGTAAATAAGTAATGAGTATTTAACCTATAATTTAAAATGCTCCTTTGGCTGATAACTTTATGTAGGCTCGCTCAAGGATATGTGTGGAACCAGAGGAAACGGGTGAGATCCTTAATGTGTACTTTACATTGATATTCACCAAAGAGAGACGCGAAGGATGTTGAGATTAGGGAAAGATATGTGAATACTCTTGGGCAGGTTAACATAATGAAGAAGGAAGTGTTGGGTGCCTAGAAATGTACTAAGGTAGACAAGTTCCCAGGGCCAGATGGAATCTACAGGATTCTGTGGGAGACAAGGGAGGAAATAGCTGGGCCCTTAACAGAGACCTTTGCATCCTCTTTAGTCTCAGGGGAGGTTCCAGAGGACTGGAGAAAGGCGATTGTTGCTCCTTTGTTTAAGAAGGGAAACAGAGATAATTCAGGTAAGTGAATTATAGTGAATACAGGCTGGTGAGTCTGATGTTATTGGTGGGAAAACTGTTGGAGAAGATACCAAGAGACAGGATTTATTCACATTTAGAAGTGAATGGACTTGTTAGACAACCTGGATTTATTTAGGGAAGGTCATGTCTCACCAACTTGAATGAGACTTTTGAAGAGGTGACAAGAATGATTTGTGATGGAAGGACAGTAGGTGTTGTGTACCTGGACTTTGATAAAGTACCTCATGGCAGGCTAGTAAAAGAAGGTAAAGTCTCTTGGGGTGTGGGATGAGCTGGCTAGATGGATACAAAATTGGCTTGGCCTTGGGAATGGAGAGAAGCAGTGGAAAGCTGCTTTTCAGAAAGGAGACCAGTAACTAGAGGTGTTCTGTAGGGATCAGTGCTGGGACTTCTGTTGTTTTTAATATATATAAATGATTTGGTTGAAAATGCAGGTGACCTGATTGGTAAGTTTGCAGATGTCCATGTGCATAGATCCCTGAAAGTTGCCACCCAGGTTGATACGGTTGTTAAGAAGGCGTACGGTGTGTTAGGTTTTATGGGTAGAGGGATTGAGTTTTGGAGCCATGAGGTCATGTTGCAGCTGTATAAAACTCTGGTGCAGGTGCACTTGGAGTATTGCATACAGTTCTGGTCGCCACATTAAGGAAAGGATGTGGAAGCATTGGAAAGGGTGCAGAGGAGATTTACCAGGATGTTGCCTGGTATGGAGGGAAGGCCTTATGAGGAAGGGCTGAGGGACTTGAGGCTGTTTTCATTAGAGAGAAGAAAGTTAAGAGGTGACATAATAGAGACATACAAGATGATCAGAGGATTAGACAGGGTGGACAGTGAGAGCCTTTTTCCTCAGATGGAGATGGCTAGTATGAGGGGACATAGACTTAAATTGAGGAGTGATAGATATAGGACAGATGTCGGAGGTAGGTTCTTTACTCAGAGTAGTAAGGGTGTGGAATGCCCTCCCTGCAACAGTAATAGAATCACCAAGTTTAAGGGCATTTAAATGGTCATTGGACAAACATGTAGATGATAATGGAATAGTGTAGGTTAGATGGGCTTCAGATTGGTTTCACAGGTCAGCACAACATCGAGGGCCGAAGAACCTGTACTGCGCTGTAATGTTCTATGTTATATGCTCTATGACACCAAAATTGGTGGTGCTGCAGATAGTGAAGAGGGTTGTCAAAGGATACAGTGGGATATAGACAGTTTGCAGATTTTAGCAGAGAAAATAGCAGATGGAGTTTAATCTGGACAAATGCGAGGTGATGCAGTTTTGAAGATTAAATTCAGGTGCGAATTAGACAATAAATGGCAGAATCCTTTGGAACATTGATATGCAGGGGGTTCTGGGCATACAGGTCCACTGATCCCTGAAAGTGGCAACACAGGTGGATAAGGTGGCCAAGAAGGCATACAGCGTACTTGCTTTCATTGGCTGAGGCATCAAACATAAAAGTTGGCAAGTTATGTTACAGCTGTATGAAATTTTAGTTTGGCCACGTTTAGAATATTGCATACTGTTCTGGTCGCCGTAGAACCATAAAGACATGAATGTTTGGAGAGGCTGCAGAGAAGGTTTGCCAGGATGTTGCCTGGTGTGGACGGTTTTATTCATGAGGAGAGGCCGGATAAACATGGACTGGTTTCACTGGAAAGAGGGAGGCTAAGGGGCGACCTGATAGAGGTCTACCAAATTACAGGAGGCACAACATGGATACTCAGAGGCCTTTTCACAGGTTGGAAAATCTACAAGAGGGCACAGGTTCAAGGTGAGAGGGGGAAAGTTTAGGGGAGAAGTGTGGGGAAAATTTTTCACACTGGGTGTGGGTGTGTGGAATGTGTTGCGAGTGGAGGTGGTGGAGGCAGGCATGTTAGCAATGTTTATGGTACATTGTGATGGATACATGAGCGGGAGGTGAACAGAGGAATAGAAATCATAATTGAACAATAAGTAAATAGGTCTAAATGAGGATTAGGAATTAGCACAGGCCAAAGAGCCTAATCCTGTGCTATACTGTATTGTATTGTATTAACTGTCCCTAATGCAAGGAAAAAGCCCATTTTGTTTGAATATCAACTTGCTCATGTCCAAAATCCAAATATTATAACAATAAGGAGATAACAAGGTGTGGAGGTGGATGAACACCGCAGGCCAAGCAGTATCAGAAGGGCAGGAAAGCTGATGTTTCAGGTCTAGACCCTTCTTCAGAAATGGGGGAGGCGAAGATTCTGAAATAAATAGAGAGGGGGGGAAGGCAGATCGAAGATGGATGAAGGAGCAGATAGGTGGAAAGGAAATGGACAGGTCAAGGAGGCAGGGATGGAGCCAGTAAAGGTGTGTAGGTGGGGAGTTAGGATGGGGGTTGATCAGTCAAGGGAAAACAGACAGATCAGGGAGGCAGGGATGAGGCCGGTAGGTAGGAGGTTGAGGTGGTTGTTGAGGTGGAAGGAGCAGATAGGTGGGAGAAAAGATGGACAGGTCAAGGAGGCGGGGACAGACTGGGTTGGTCTTGGGATGAGGCTGGGGTGGGGAGATTTTGAAGCTTGTGAAGTCCACATTGAGACCATTGGGCTGCAGAGTTCCCAGGCAAAATGTGAGATGCTGTTCCTGCAACCTTCAGGTGGCATAGTTGCAGCACTACAAGAGGCCCAGCATGGATGTGTCATCCAAAGAGTGGGAGGGGGAGTTGAAGTGGTTCACGACTGGGAGTGCAGTTGTTCGTCGTGAACTGAACGTAGGTGTTCCACAAAGCGGTCTCCAAGCCTCTGCTTGGTTTCCCCGATATAGAAGAGGCCACGTCGGGAATAGCGGATACAATATACCAGATTAACAGATGTGCAGGTGAATATCTGTTTAATGTGGATGGTTTTCTTGGGGCCTGGTATGGAGGTGAGGAGTGAGGTGTAGGGGCAGGTGTAGCACTTCCTGCGGTTGCAAGGAAAGGTGCCGAGTGTGGTGGGGCTAATGGAGAGTGTGGAGCAGATGAGAGAGTCAGAGAGAGTGGCCTCTCCAGAAGGCAGATAAGGGTGGGGAGGAAAATATGTCCTTTGTAGTGGGGTCAGATTGCAGGTGGCAGAAGTGGCAGAGGATGAGGCACTGTTATAACAATAAAGTGTTCTTTCAAACTCCTATCTCGAACAAGCTTCTGACAAAATATGGACACTCACATCTCTTAGTTGAAATCATTAAATGTTTTGTGACCAATTCCTTGTGGACCCAATGATTTTTTGAATTTGGCATTTGTGGCTGTGATATTTAGATGGCCGACCCTGAGATCTGGAAGATGATTGCACTGCAAACCACCAAAACAACAGTCCAAGGATCAATATTTACTGAAAAGGTTGAATTCCAAGAACTGAATACAGCCTTTAATTGAACCACGAATCATTACCTGTCTGTGATGAATGTCATTGAAATGTAAGGTATTTCACTCATACCTTTGTTACATGTGGGCTTAATAATTCCAAACATTTCTGGCTGATCTCCCACTTCCAATGCCTATTTATTTAAGGTTGTCCTAAACTCCATAACTAGACCTAACTCTTTTCACTGAGCTGTTTTAGTTCCCTGTCAGGTAATCTTTTGAATATAATTGTATAAACGTACAAAAATGTAACTAAGGGGCAGAGGATCATCTGGCCCCATGTAGCCTGCTCATCCATGGTTGATCTGAGTGTAGTCTCAGCTCTATTTGATATTGATTTTGATTTGGTTTGATTTTATTATTCTCACATGTACTGAGACACAGTGAAAAGTATTGTTTTGCATGCTATCCAGGCAAATTGTACCATACATAAGTACATCAGGTTAACAGAAAAGAATGCTGAAGACAGCTATAGAGAAGGTGTAGAGAAAGATCTGAGAGGTCCGTTCAAAAGTCTGATAACAGTGGGGTAGAAGCTATTATTAAAGCTGTTGGTACATTTTTCAAACTTTTGCATCTTTTGCTCAATGGACGAGGGTGAAAGAGTATAACCGGCGTAGGAAAGGTCTTTGTTACGTCGGCTGCTTTCCCGAAGCAATGGAAAGTATAGATGGAGTCAATGGAAGAAGACTGGTTTGCCTGATGGATTGGGCTGTGTTCTCAACTCTGCAATTTCTTGTGGCCTTGGGCAGAGCAGTTGCCATACCAAGCTGTGATGCATCTGGATGGGATGCTTTCCGTGGTAGATCTGTAAAAATTGGTAAGCATCATTGTGGACATGCCAAATTTCCTTAGCCTTCTGAAGAAGTTGAGGCATTGGTGTGCTTTCTCAACCATAGCATCGACGTGGATGGACCGGGACAGATTGACAGATTGCTTTACTCCTAGGAATTTGAACTTTGCTGTCTACTACCTACAAACTTTGACTCCCTTGTCAATTAAGAATTTGACTAACTCAGCCTTAAAATACCCAATGACCTTGTCTCCACTGGGAGAATAATTCCATATGCTAATAACCTCCAAATTTCATCTTAACAGGAAACCCCTTATTTTTAAACTCCGCCTCTTAGTCTGTTATGAGGATAAACTTCCTCACAGCATCCACCCTATCAAGCTCCTTCAGGATCTTATATTTTCAATAGGATCACCTTTCATTCCTGAAAACGTCAATGGATACAGATCCAAACTTTCTCATTTAATAACCACCTCGTCAGAGAGATTGGCCAAGTGAGTCTTGCCTGAACCTCGTCACATCCAATTATATCCTTTGTTAAATAAGGAGACAAAGCTGCCAGAAATGCACCGGATGTGGTCTCACTGAAGTCCTGTACAACTGCAATAAAACTTCAGTTTATATATACTTAATTCCCCTTGCAATAAGGCCAATATTCTTTTTGCCTTTCCAATCACTCATTTTACATAAATGACAAATATTTGTGATTCATGCCAGGACACCCAGATCCCTATATATATTAGAGCTCTGCAAAGCTATTAATTGAAATATTATGCTGCCTTATAAAGTGTACAAGTTCATAATTTCCCTCCGTTCTGTCTGCCAAAAGTTTGCCAATTGCAGACTCTGTATGTTCTTTTAACAGGCTCCTGCTTGCGTTATTAGCTAAGTTAGTAACCATACATTAATTGTCTTCATCCAAATTATTTATATAAATTGTACATGCTTGAAGGCACAGCAGTGAACCAGAGTTCCCTCTATTTTTTGTTTTCTTCAATGTAGATCTCTGACATACATGCATGGCAGGGACTTCAGAACCGGAAGCTAATTTTGTGCCGATTGCCATGTGTGTCCATACAGCTTAAAGGGAATTTTGCACTGAATACTGTGTAACTCCACTAGCCTCATAGCTTGCCAACTTGAAAGAGCACCATTTAGCCCAATTTTCTCTTTACAGTAATCTGATCAATGCTTTACCCATGCTGTTACGTCACAATCAGTACACTATAAGCTTTCATTTAAGTAGTAACTTTTGGTATGGACCTTATCAAATGTATCCAAATACATCACAGCTACAGATTCCCCATTATCCATATTTCTTGTTACTTTCTCAAAGAACTTCAATAAATTAGTTTAAACAGAATTTCCCTTCCTCAAAAGTATGCTGACTGCATGAACACTTTCTTAGTTCTCTGTTATAGTCTCTTTAATAATAGACACAATTTTCCCAGATGACAGATGTTAGGCTAACTGGCCAGAGGCTTCCTGCTCTCTGCCTCCTTCCTCTCTTCAATAGAGCAGTTACGTTTGATATTTTCCAATCTGTTGGAGCATTTCCATAATCTAGGGAATGCTAGAACCACCCAGCTGAATCTTATGCCTTTTTTGGGCAAATGTGAGCTGCATCAAGATTGTTTGGATGGATTCTTGACATGAGGCTCCCGGTCATTTCTTGCTGCATCCTATCAAGTGTACCTCATTAACTGCATACCCTACTCCCAAAGCATTCCCCACACCTGACTCTAGCCCCATCATACCCTGCTCTAGTCCCATAATAACTTGCCACTCACCAGATATCTGCCAAAAGACTGGCTTATGTCCATCTCACCTTTAAAAGGCTGTTGTGCACTGATACAAGCCCTGTTAGTCTGGGGCTGCCCTGCTCAGTTCCTGACATTTACTCAGAGGGAAGTTGTTGTCCTGTTTGCATGCAGGGACCTGGAGATCCTGCTGGATGAAATGGTGCAGGCAAAGGGCTTTCTCTTCACCCAGGACCAACATTGGAGGCCACGACACCAAACAATGGTCTGAAGCTGTCACCTGGGTCAGTGCAGCATCAGCTATCTGAACACCCAGCAATATAATAAGGTCAATGTCTTTCTCCACTCCACACTAAAAACCCTTCAAAGAACTTGAAATCAATTAGACTTAACAAAAAAATTGTAAGTTTCAGCCCAATGTCTTCTGGTTGTTGCATCCTATTAATCTTGACACAATATTCATAAATCTTCCTGTACTTACCAACCGTGCTTCAGGCTCCTTCATGTATAGTTGAAACACATTTGAAAGTAGTCCTGATTCTCATTCATAGCCGAAGACGCTATAATATTTATTGACAGTACAGATGTAAAATGTCTGTACTGATAGCATCATCTAGGTATAAATAAGAGAGACACAGGTCATCTGTTTTGATCAGATGATTAGTACTGACAGGTTTACTGGAATACAAGCTACTGATTTATCAATAATGCATTGTTATGCTGTGAGAGCTGAATTGAGTAAATATCAGAAGAAGACTATGATGGTTTACAGCTGACTATGTTTCTATGCAAAGAGTAAATGCTAGTTGCAGGCAGAACTGAAGCTCTCAAAAAACTTAGATGCTCACTTTATGAGATAGGAAGTAGAACTACATGTTTAAAAAATGCTTAATTAAATAGCACACTAAAGAGTCCATTTTCATCAATTGCTGTTATGCATACAGCATATGTCAACCCATTCTGGTGTATACAAGTGTTTGATAATTCAATCCTAGATGATTAGCCTAATCTTGCATATCCTTCCAACTCAAATAACTCATTCATCTGATACACAGTCATAGGAGACAGACCCTTCAGACCAACTCGTCCATGCCAGCCAGATATCCTAAATTCATACAGTCCCATTTGCCAACATTTAGCCCATATTCATTCTAAACTCTTCCTGTTCAAGGACCCACTCAAATGCCTTTTAAATGTTGTAATTGTACCAGCCTCCACCACTTGCTCTGATAGCTCAGTCGATACACATGCGTGAACAAGTTGCCCCTTAGGTCTCTTCTAATTCTTTCCCCTCTCACCTTAAACCTATGTTATGGGAGTAGTTTCATTTCAGCTAGTTGTTGTGCAATGTCCTGCCATTGTCTGTATTTTATGTTTTATATTTTAGTCTTCAGCCAGAATAGGGATGATTTTTGTTGTGGTTAATGGACATAATGACCTTCAAGAATTAGATGTACATAATGTTCAATTCCTCTTATAAACTGATTATTTTACTGTCTGACCTGACATTCACCTGCAAGCCATTTGATCTACTCCTTGATTACAAGTGTATAATGGTTTGAAGTTATAATCTAAGATAAAATAGCACCAGATTTGTTGGAGATTTCCAATGTTTGCTTCATTACAGAAGCTCTTCTGCAGTCCAGTGTATACTTTCGTCTTACATTGTACAGTTACTGTATCACACTGTTATAAAATAAAATGCAAATACCAAAAGTGAAACAGGCAAAATGTACAAAATAGAACCTTGATTTGACATATTTGAGACATTCACTTTCTACCCAAAATCTATTTCTGTTTCCAACATATTCTATTTCTGTTTTGCAACAGCTGATATTACAAATTTATGCTCATGGGTGATGGCTAAAATATTGATTGAATTTTGTTTTTGAGAAATGCATTGTAAGTTAACTTAATAAACCAGGTTATCCCGACTATTGACTATAAGTTTTTAAAAACATGCTAAAATACAGTATTTACTATACCTTCAGAGAAGTTCTGAAGAAGGACCACTGGACCCAAAATGTTAACTTTGATTTTTGTCTACACGTGCTGCCAGACCGACTGAGTTTTCCCAGTAATTTTTGTTTTTATTTTTGTTTCTAATATACTGTGTCGTCGCCCTGGTTTATGGATGCCTTGTAGATTGGTTATGTTTGAGCAGAAATTTGAGCAAAACATTCAATTCTGATAGCCACCAGAACTTTGAGTGCTTTGTGCTTCACCTTGCAGAAGCACTTGGCCTATGCCCTGAACAAAACTGATCCAAATTATACTGTTATAATACCTTTCTGAAATGAAATCTAGACTTAATGAAAAATCAACAAGCAATAAGACTGCTCGATCAGCTGGAGGCAAATTTTTGTACTGAGAATCAATAACCTTAAACTTAAGAAAATGTTACATCAATGCATACTTCCCTGCTTCACCAAATATCTCATGCTGATCCTTAAAGGGTTTCTGTTCATGTACGTCAAAAGTCTTTCATGGATTTGCCCCTTTTAAGTTATTCTTTTTCTCAGCTGATCTTAATGTTTTCTCCCTCGTACAAGGGAAATGTGAACAAAAGAAACTCAATTGCTGCAAATGTTAATTAAACCAACGATGCACAAAATTATGCAGGATCTGATTTTATGCAAATAGAGCCATCTCACTCCAGATGTGTAAACCCAACATCTTACTTGCTGACATTTTTATTAGTTATATTTCTTAACTGGATCACTGTTGAAGTAAGAAGTGAGGAGGGACATTATTTGTGATGCAATGTGACTGGTCAGATATACTAAATAACTGGATCACTGAAGGATTTTAAGATGTGGAGAAATCATTATTCAAGATTATTAATGATTGGCCAGTTATACTGTTTTATTGGAGCACCAACTGCTAAAAGTATGGAGAAGCCATTATTCAAGATTCATAATGATTGGTCAACTTTATGTCTGTATTATCATTGGATTTGTATTTTTAAAAAAACCAACTGCTTAAAAATTACATTTAGACACTCTTAAGAGCGACAGCAGGTTAGTAACTTGCTCTGAACTAAAATGAACATAATTAATCATATGTTTATAAATCATCAAACATAGCTGCTCTTGAAGCAGTATATTTTCAGTGAATACTGCAGAATGAATTCCCAATTTTGGCAATTTAATGTTCATTCATAATCTTTGGCATCTGTCAAATATTGGCCCTAAAAAACATAACTTATTTTTCATGAGAATATTATGTGGAAAATATTCATGTATTTATGACATATATATGACATATGTGTTTTATTTAATTATTTATTAATCTGCCACTAGTAAACCAAATGAAAGATATTGACAGTGTCTCCAACTTGCATTTGGCAAGTTATTTAAATAATCATTACATACGTACACAGTTATTACAGTGGACATACAATCTTCTGCTATGATGAGAACTCAGCCTCCCAGAAGCATTAATTCAGTTGGAGATCGATAAATATGATTCTGCAGTTGAATAAGGAATTGGACAGTAGAAAATTGCGCAATTGCAGCATGGCAGATTTATGACTAGCATTGTTGCACATCACTTCAGTAATGTATATTACAAACAGAGTTAAGAAGCATGTGCCTGAGGGCATCCTTTAACAGTTCAATGTTGCAACATTATACAGAAAAACCAACATTTCTTTGGCAATGATGGTACCAGCATGAAAAGGCTTTCATGTCAAAGTATTAGTTAATGCATTAAAAACAGTCACTTTTTTTTACAAATGGTTTGTATTTTAAATACAAACTGCAGCTGAAGACTTGTGACCTTCGATCCAGCCAATAAGTTATGAAATCAAGTGATCTCCTCTGATGAGAAAAAGGATGGCAATGGCTGTGACGTGGGCCAGAAAGTTGCTTAGAGACCAGAAGAAACCAGGGCAATGGTCTGATATGGCATACAGGCCCATCACAAACTTATTACTAACAGAGTCCAAGCTGACTGACTTTTATGTTATGATTGAATATTGTTTGAAAATCATTTCATTTTGATCTGTTGCACCCATAAAGGATCTCGTGTTACTTTTGCGTTTATTTTCAAGTTAAGGACACAACAGGAAACTTAGCCCAACCATGGTTAACAAATAAATTAGGGACTCCAAAGAGAAGGCATATAAAGTTGTTCGAGAAAAGTATCATGCCTGATAACTGGGAATAGTTTACAATTCAACAAAGGGGGTCTGAGAGGCTCATTAAGAGGAGAAAATAAGATATGAGTGCAAAAAAATATATAAAAGCAGACTGTAGCAGTTGTTGTAAATACGTAAAAATAAGATTGGTGAAGACTTACTATCTGAAAGGGTAGAATTGATAATGGAGATCAAGGTAAAGGCAGATGAGTTAAGCATAGGCACGTAGGAACAGAATCAGGCCATTCAGCCCTACTATTCTGTTTAGTCATGGCTGATTGAATGCTTCAGTGCTTTTTACTCACACCAGCCCCATAATCTTTTATGCTACTGGTCATCAGAAGTTCAAAAATTCAAATTGAATTGATCTTCCTCAGCCCTGTGTGGTGGAGAATTCCAAAAGTTTGCAACGCTCAGTAAAAAGAATCTTTCCCTCAGTCCTAAGTGCTATTCGCCTTATTTCTAAATTGAACCACATAGCTCTCAACTTGCCAAACAGGGGAAACATCTTACCTGCATCTACCCAGGCTATCCCATTAAGTATCTTCTAAGTTTCAATGAGTTCACCTCTCATTCTTTTATACTTTTAGAAAAATTAGGCCCAATTTTCAGACCGTCACAAGACAGTCCTGCCATGCCGGAAACAAGTCTGGTTGGAGTTCATCTGACTCCCTCTACGGCAGTAATCTCTTTCCTGAGATAAGGAGACCAAAACTGCACCAGTACTCCAGGTATGGTCAAACCAAGCTCCTAAACAATTGAAGCAAGACCTCACTACTACTTTATAAAAATCCTGTTGTCATACAGGCTAACGTTCCGTCAGCCTTCCTAATTGCATGATGCATCTGCATGTTAGCCTACAGTGACTTATTGACAAGACTACCTAAGACATTTTGTATATCTATACTTTTAAATCTCTGACCATTTAAGAAAAACGGTGCACATCTGTTCCTCCTGCCAGAATGGATAACCTCACACTTTTGCACATTACATGCCATTTGCCACGTGCTTGCCCATTCACTTAGCCTGTCCAAATCCTCGAGAAACCACTTTTCATCTTCTTAACAACATACGTACCCACTTAGCTTTGTATATCTGCAAATTTGGATGGTATGGTAGCTCTGTGGTTAGCGCTGCTGCCTCACGGCGCCAGGGACCCGGGTTCAATTCCAGCCCCAGGTGACTGTCTGTGTGGCATTTGCACATTCTCTCTGTATCTGTGTGGGTTTCTGCTGGGTGCCCTGGTTTCCTCCCACAGTCCAAAGATGTGCAGGCCAGATGGTTTGCTCAAGTTAAATTGCCCATAATTTCCAGAGATGTGCAAACGAGGTGGATTAGCCATGGGAAGTGCAGGGTTGTAAAGATAGGGTATTGGGGTGGGTCTGGGTGGGATGCTGTTTGGAGGTTAGGTGCGGACTCAATGGAACAAATGGTCTGCTTCCATACTGTAGGGATTCTATGAATTATATTTGGTCCCAAACTCCAAATCATTGATATATCTTGTGTGCAGCTGGGGCTCGAGTTCTGATTCATGTGGCATCTCATTAGTCACAGTCTGCCAATTCCACAATTTATTCCACTCTGTCTTCTGTCTGATATCCAGTCATTAATTCATGCAAGTACATTATTTCCTATCCCATGTGTTTTAATCTTTTGAACTAGCCTCCTGTTGGGGGACTTTTAATACCAGTCTTCTGAAAATCTAAGTACAGTAATTCCATTGGTTCTCCTTTAACAACTTTGTTAGTTAAATTTTCGAAAAGCTGCAACAAGTTCATTAACACTTGATTTCCCATTCACAAATTCAGACTGACTGGAAGAAACCAGATGATTATTTAACCAGGTTTCTATCTATGCCAATCATTACGATAGATTCTACAATTTTCCTACTACTAATATAAGACTAACAGGTCTGTAGTTCTGTGTTTTCTATCTTCATTTTTTCTTAAATAGTGGGGTGATACTTGCTACCTTTCAATCTGCAGGAATCATTCCAGAATCTATAGAATGTCGGAAGATAATCAATTATCTCTATGAGCTGAGGGTCTCCTAGCATTGAAGGAGGACGGTACAGAGTCATAGATGTCTACCACGTGGAAGCAGACACTTTGGCCTAACTTGCCAATGCTGCCCAGCCGTCACAATGTAAACCAGTCCCATTTGCCTGCATTTGGTCCATATCCATCTGCACCTGTCCCATCCATGTGTTTGTCTAAATGTTTCTGAAATGTCAAAATTGTATTTACTTCCGTCACTACCTCTGGCAGCCTGTTAAGACATTCATCACCCTCTTTGTAAAAAAAAATTGCTCTTTTACTCTCTGAATGTATCTTTCCCCTCTCACTTTAAACCCTGTGCCTTCTAGTTTTAGACCCCGCTACCATGGGGAAAAACTGTGCCTCTGGGCATTTAACTTTCAGCCCCGTTAATTTCTCCAGTACAATCTTTTTACTGATGCTAATTCTTTCAACTTCTCATTCTCCCAAGCCATTTAGATCTCTAGTTCTGAGTGATGTTTACTGCTATAGAAATGCCTACCTGGTCCCCTGACTATGGATCCTGTACAACTATGCTCTTCCATTCTTTTTCCTCCTTCTGTATTCGGCTAAGTCACCCATGGGCTCGGCACTGGCTGCTCTCTCCTGAGGAATCATTGCCCTTGCTAGATTCGAAAATGGAGTACCGATTAGTAGCCAAGATAGACCCAGGGAATTCCTGCACTCCTATATCGTTTTCTTAGATTGCCTGATAGTAACCTGTTCTCTCTCTGCCTGATCACGTCTATTCTGTGATGTGACCAGCTCCCTATACATGGTACTCATGTAGACCACTGCCTTGTGGATACACAACATTGATTCCAACCCAGCTCAAGTTCCGAAACCTAGAGCTCAAGCCTGTACAATTAATGGCACATTTTTGTAAATGTATTTGTCCAGGACTTCACAAGTAGCACAACATGGCACCCACTTGGCCCCTGTGATCTGCTATCCTGTAACTCTAATAGGTATTTGTTACCCTTAGAATGTGTATGCACTTACTATGAAAACTTAACAAATTATTTCCGGAAAAAGAAACAAAAAAATTCCAGAGACATAAAAAAAACTCAGCAACCTAAATGCTTAGTTAGTCATTTTGCCGCTGTCTCAGTATCATTAGAGCAAAGTGTCCCCCACTCTGGCCATGTGGCTTCCCCTCATTTTAACTTCTCAGAAAGAGATACAAAAAAAATCCCAAAATTGCTAGTGGGCTTTTGGGATAGGAGGAATTGAAGAAAATTAGTTTTAGGTAAAAAAAATCACTAGCACTGGAGACATTAATGGGACTATAAGCTGATAAATCCCCAGGGCCTGATAATCTACTGCCCAGCGTAGTAAAAGTGATGATCGTGGAAATGGTGGATGTGTTAATTGTCATCTTCCAAAATTTTTGAGATTCTGAAGCAAGTTTGAGAGTAGTAAATGTAATCCCACTATTTAAAAAAGGATGTAAAGAGAAAACCAGGAATTACAGAGGTTGTAGGAACTGCAGATGCTGGAGAACTTGAGATGACAAGGTGTAGAGCTGGATGAACACAGCAGTCCAAGCAGCATCAGAGGAACAGGAAAGCTGACGTTTCGGGCCTCGACCCTTCTTCAGAAATAGGGCAGGGGAAGGGGATTCTGAAATGAATAGGGAGAGAGGGGGAGGTGGATCAAAGATGGATAGAGGAGAAGGTAGGTTGAGAGGAGAAAAACAGGTCAAAGAGGCGGGGATGGAGACAGTAAAGGTGAGTGTAGGTGGGGAGATTAGGGAGAAGATAGGGAGGTCGGACAGGTCAGTGGGGTGGGATGAGTTTAGTAGGTCGGAGAGGGTTGGGGCTTGAAGTGGAGGATGGGATAGGTGGGAGGAAGGACAGATTAGGGAGGCGGGGACGAGCTGGGCTGGTTTTGGGATGCGGCCAGGGGGAGGGGAGATTTTGAAGCTTGTGAAGTCCACATTGATACCATTGAGCTGCAGGGTTCCCAAGCGGAATATGAGTTGCTGTTCCTGCAACCTTCGGGTTGAAGATGACTATAATGATCATTTCATCAGCATGCATTGCCAGGCCATGCAATATGACTTGACTTCCGTGACACTTCATGTGAGGTTCTGGTCCAGGCTATTCAGTAAAGAAGTGATGTCCCCTTCGCCAGTGACAGCAGCAGATCAAACCAGAGCAGCTCCATTCCCACATGCCTAAAGAAGCACCCAGTTCCAGTGCGGGAAGAACATAAATGTCCCTATGTGTATCAGTTTGCAGTGAGTAGGCATTGCACTAGCTGCAAGCAAAGAGAAAGATCATTTAAGCTGTTTCTACACCGGATAGCCTAAGTGATGCTGCGGTCTTGCAACGGTTTTAGGCATTTGGATGGTCTTTAAATACAGTTCCTGAATCTTTGACCGCGGAAGGTCCTGGCAGGGGGTATATCTCTTCCCCACCCCATATAATTAGAGCAACAACTCACATATCAAAGTGTTGAGCTGAAAACTGTGTCATTGCCACAAATGGAAGTGACAATCTGTATCATTCCTGAATCTGTACTTCTTTCCAAAATGGTAACTTTTACCCAAAGAATCATTTATACACTGTGTAACAACAGCTGAAATTGAACCTGCAGGTACGTGCATGAGTTTGAATGAAGAGTATCTTTCAATGCAATTCAATGTTTTTACTCCACTTAATGCATCAATTTCCAATGGATTATTTTGACATAGAGTCAGAGTCAGATCATTAAAGAAAATCTATTTCTTTGATTGAATGCAAGCATTTGGGTCAGACATCAGATGTTTTGAACACTTTAAGCTTTTGTCATTTCTCCCAGCCTGATAATGAGGCAGTATGTTAAATTTACTATCATACTTTATTCTTGAAGGTTTTAAGGAGATGTGTGGGTGGAGAAGTACATGATGGATGAACAAGGCCAAATGTGAGCGATCTACTGTGTCATGACTTAGGTGCACAGGACCTTTAGTAATCAATAAGAACGAATGTTCTGTCTGAATCATAGATAAACAAATGAATAATTGAAGATATTGGAAAATAAATAAAGCTTGCACAGACACTCAAATTTATTTTATAGTTTGTAAGGGCTTTGCTATTTTTATACATAATCAAAAGCTGCTGTTCTACCAGTATCTGTGCAGTTAGAATGCCAAGATACCCTACTGTGGCAGCATTGAGGTAAAAATGTGCACAGTTCTGCCCCCAAGTTGAAAAATTACGTGGAATTTCTTATTGTCGTGAAGAAAATAAATAAAAATACTCTTTTAGGACTGTTGGTATTGCCTATCTCTAATTCTACAGTTTGCACACTGTTGAATTAGGTGTAACATTTTTTTACAGTCAGACTGGACATAGAATTCAATCTTGGTGGTGGATTGGAGAATCATTCCCATGTTGCCTTATTAAGGAAGGCCTAACAAAATTAAGTGCCCATCAGACCCGAGCGGCAGCAAGCATTCTTCAGGTTTCAGGGATTCAGGGCCAGAAATCCTGGCTGCTGGGAGCTGTCAGCCAATCAAAGACTGGAATCTCTTTGATGGCCTGTCAGTACCATTGGGACTGGTGTCGCTTAGTGCTAAACCACCCAAGATAGGGGAAATGATGGTTGAGCAACTCAGCTCATAGGTGAAGGATGGGACTCATGGGGAGAGTGTTATTCGCTTGATTGTTGAATTGTTGGTTAGCAGAAGAAGCAGGCAAGTTGGAATTCAGTAGGACCTGGTGTCGCTTCCTGATGCCAGGTTGTGATAAATATTTTAAAAATTAGCATAATTACTGAGTTATGGCAGGATTTGTTTGTTGGTCTCCTTGTTCCCCACTTAGTGTTACACCAGCCCCAGTTTAAACCCAGATTTTGTGAGGATACTGTTGAGAGTGGAGCTCAAATCTCTTAGCTTCAGTACAGTTTGGAGACAGATTGGAACCCATGTCTCAAGTCTCATTGCCTCATTCGTACGAAAACTCACCTGAAATTGTCAGACTAATGGAAAAGAATTCAAGGAACTTGATAGGAAGCATGAACTTAAACAAGTCCATCTGATAAAAACTGATAAAACATCTGATAAAGGGAGAAATGTTATTCTTGATTACTAAATCTTTATACATTAAGTAATTTGACTACTGTTTCCTCAAAGAACTTTGCATTGTTTAAAATTCTGATGAAAGCAGCTCTGAAATATCAAACTGCAATTTTCTGAATATTGACACCGCTATCAGTCTTTGTTGCTCAAAGAAGAAACAAGAATGCAAATTACCAGAGGAAAACATATTAGATTTCATCTGAGATAACAAGGTGTAGAACTGGATGAACACAGCAGGCTAAGCAGCAACAGAGGAGCAGGAAGGCTGACGTTTCTGGCCTAGTCCCTTCTTCAGAAATCATTTTGTTTTATTATATTCTGAAGGACTGGATACAGGAATTGGTTAAACTATTGCCCTTCCGATGTCAAACTTAGACTGAGTAGACAAATGTGTCCATTTGAAATGAGATGATTTGTGATAGTCTTAATCAGCTCAAAATATGTGTGAATCCACAGAATAAACCTTTGTCTACCTCGTATTTAATGCGACTGAAGTAAGCAATCACATTCATGAGTTCCTGTCAGCAGCCTCTCTGCTTTCTACTCATTATTACATTTCTAGTTAAATCATTCAGTACACTGTTTCAATATTTCAGATTCAACCTTCCAAATAGCACTTATTTTATCTTTGCTCAATGTTATTAATCTTCAGCTACAAGAATAACATTCATGCCTGTGAATTCTCATGCCTGATTCAGAGAAGAGCTTGCATACAAATTCAGCGAGTAATCAGGAAGGCAAATGGAATGATGGCTTTTATTTCAAAGTATGGAGTAGGCAAATAAGAAAGTCTTGCAAAAGCAGTACAAGGCAGTAGTCAGACCGCAACTGGGATACTCTGAACAGTGTTAGTCCCTTAATCTAAGGACGGACTGGAGGTAGTCCGGAGTATATTCACTGGGGTGATCTTGGTTGTGGAGGGATTTTCTTATGAGGAAAGGCTGAGTAAGTTGGGTTTGTACGCTGTGGAATTTAGAAGAATGAGAAACATTAATTTCTCATTAAACGTTAATGAAACATACAGGATTCTTAGAGGGCTTGACAAGGTAGATACACAAAGATTGTTTCACCCGGTGGTAGAATCCAGGTCCTGATAGCATCACCTCACAATTAGGGGTCACCTATTTAAGACAGAGATGAGGGTATCTGGGTAGTCAATCTGTGGAATTCTGAAAAATAGAACCAAGGAGTGGTTACAGCGCTGAACGCACTCTATTGTAGACCTAACAACAACATGATGAGCCAAATGACTTGTATCATTCTATATTTCAGTAGATAACATGCTTCACCATTGTTGTAGCTTGTGATTTTGTTAAATGAAATTTTCAAGTTTAAATCATTAACACCTTTATCAGTTCATTTTGCACATGTTGTTTCGTAATTTGTAGCACAAAACAACATGGCATGAAGTGTGCCAATTTCCGGTTAAGCCCTTTAAATCAGCATTGAATTTCTTTCAGCAGCAAGTTAAATTCAGGGTAAACCCCACAGTGCTGCAGAATAACAATGCGCAATGTTTGGGGGTGGGGTTGTAGTACTGAAGAAATGTGTTACTTTATTAATTCCAAAAGGGAAGGATTGTATTCTGGAGACTGGCATAGAATGTAAGTGTGAAAGTGTAGTGCAGGGAGAAGAATCAAAATGGCAGAAGTGTTTGAATCTTTCAAAAACTGAAATATAAGCCACTTTCTAACAGCAAATGTAAGTAAGTATTCGATTTCTGTGAAATTATTGTTATTTGATAATGACATACAGAAGCTCAGAACTGTTGCGTTATAATGAATGTTCTTAGATACTTCTCTGTGTGGATGCAAACAAAAAACTAAATATTTATTACTGGTTTTGTTATAAACCGGTATTAAAAATTCACTTGTCTTTAAATTACAGCTCTGCTTTATGCAACTATCTTTGGAAACGTCACCACAATCTTCCAGCAGATGTATGCTAACACCAATCGCTACCATGAAATGGTAAACAATGTGCGTGATTTTCTCAAACTTTACCAAGTTCCTAAAGGACTCAGTGAGCGAGTTATGGATTATATTGTGTCGACATGGTCTATGTCTAAAGGGATCGACACAGAGAAGGTACGAGCATATGAGGTAAACTGTTCAAAGGCCCTCAAGCACCAATTTAATCATGCTTACATCTAGGTATAATCAAAGTTAAATTTAATTGTCAATTTAATTGTCAAGTAGGCAGTGCACTAACTTGTGAAATTCATATTGGAAAATAATTAATGTTCAGGGCATTTTATGTCATAGTGGGAATATAGTCTAGTTCTGGTTTGAATTGACAGATTTCTCTTCCCTTAATGTTTCCCTTAATTTAAATAATGGCTGCATTGTTGCAGATTTTAAACAAAAAAATCTTTTTAAAAGAATTTGCTGTAAATGTGTAGTTCTTTATTCATTGGAATTAGTTCAGCGAAATGCAAAAAGCTGCTGACATTTTGATTTAGAGCAGTGCCTGAATACATTGTAACCCTTCCATGAGGCGTGGATGTGCCATCACAATTTTCTAATTAAAGTGACATTTGAGATTACAAGTAAAACCTGTTACTGCTTTCTAGAATATAGACCATTTTTATATTTTGGAAGGGAAAGATGACAATTAAAGTAACAATAACAATTTACATGTTATCACCCAGATTTTTTGCCTCCTCAGGAGAATTAATGTAACAGAACAAAAATATTATTGTTGCTCAGAATAGCCTAATTTTAAATTTAGAATAGTGAAATTAACCAGACCACATGTCTCTGAAACAAATATTTACTGCTTTTAGCTAAAAGAAAATATTTGTGTAGGAGTGGTACAGTTTTAATCACTTAACAATTTAAATCATCTAAATGCAATACAGATAGATGAAGACTGCATAAAGAAGCACAATTATTTTCTAGAGTTCTGCTTTCAAAGTCCATGCTAGGCATGCCTTGACTTAAGAAATGCAATATTGATTTTCTGCTTTATAACCAACGCTGTAACAATTTTATGTTAGGTTATCAAAAGATGGGCTTTTCAGGTGTTTATGTACTCATGAGCTAGGTTTCTGACTGCCTGGACCAAAGTCGAGAGCTTGTGAGCAGCAGAACATTTTACTTTATTACCAGCAACCAATTCTAAGGTTCCTGCCTCTGGGTAAAAATCCATGATGACAAGGAGATATTGGGCTTCTGACCTGACTCCTTCTTGCACCATTCTTCCTATTTCCTAGCCTATCTCTCAATGTCTGAAAAATCCAAACTTGATGCAACCAATCCGAGGCTATGTTGATTCTAAGAGCAAGTGAAACCCTATTAAAAATGAATGCAAATTAGACAATGTTTGAAGCAAGCAGTGGAACAATCAAAATTTCTTCTAAGTTGGCAATGCTTTTACTGATTATTTTTTAAATATCAAATGCAAAGCTGTGATTGGTTGGTGCTGATTTTATTCTGATCTCAGCGTTACAACAAAAACTCAATACAGGCTTGGAAAGTTTAATCTATCTTGATATTAGGGATTGTAGGTCAGCCTCAAGTTCCTCTTGCTTATTTATTACTCAATATGATTTTAAGGGTATGGTTTTGTTTGCTTTGGATAGATTTATTTTTGAACCATTCCTGTATCAAGGAGAAATAACCTTCTTTCTTGGTACTCACTGAACAATTTAATCATTTTTAAACATTAAAGATGCACTAAGGTGATGCTTGAGGAAGCCCAATTATTTTCAGTATTGCTGCTCTCACAGTCATCTACAGTCGTGCCTTGACTTAAGAAATGCAATAAGTAGTTAGTCAATAAAGAATAATACAAAATCAAACTAATGTATCAGGGTTAATTAGTGCAAGAGCCATTTAATTCTGCCACTCACCCAGCAATTTGATGATATTCTGCCTTTTCATTTAAGTAAATATTCCAGCCAATTTGAAAGGTAGAGGTAATAAAATGTGAGGCTGGATGAACACAGCAGGCCAAGCAGCATTTCAGGAGCACAAAAGCTGATGTTTCGGGCCTAGACCCTTCATCAGAGAGGGGGATGGGGAGAGGGAACTGGAATAAATAGGGAGAGAGGGGGAGGCGGACCGAAGATGGAGAGTAGAGAAGATAGGTGGAGAGAGTGTAGGTGGGGAGGTAGGGAGGGGATAGGTCAGTCCAGGGAAGACGGACAGGTCAAGGAGGTGGGATGAGGTTAGTAGGTAGCTGGGGGTGCGGCTTGGGGTGCGAGGAAGGGATGGGTGAGAGGAAGAACCGGTTAGGGAGGCAGAGACAGGTTGGACTGGTTTTGGGATGCAGTGGGTGGGGGGGAAGAGCTGGGCTGGTTGTGTGGTGCAGTGGGGGGAGGGGACGAACTGGGCTGGTTTAGGGATGCGGTGGGGGAAGGGGAGATTTTGAAACTGGTGAAGTCCACATTGATACCATATGGCTGCAGGGTTCCCAGGCGGAATATGAGTTGCTGTTCCTGCAACCTTCGGGTGGCATCATTGTGGCAGTGCAGGAGGCCCATGATGGACATGTCATCAAGAGAATGGGAGGGGGAGTGGAAATGGTTTCCACTCCCCCTCCCATTCTCTTGATGACATGTCCATCATGGGCCTCCTGCACTGCCACAATGATGCCACCCGAAGGTTGCAGGAACAGCAACTCATATTCCGCCTGGGAACCCTGCAGCCATATGGTATCAATGTGGACTTCACCAGTTTCAAAATCTCCCCTTCCCCCACCGCATCCCTAAACCAGCCCAGTTCGTCCCCTCCCCCAACTGCACCACACAACCAGCCCAGCTCTTCCCCCCCCACCCACTGCATCCCAAAACCAGTCCAACCTGTCTCTGCCTCCCTAACCGGTTCTTCCTCTCACCCATCCCTTCCTCCCACCCCAAGCCGCACCCCCAGCTACCTACTAACCTCATCCCACCTCCTTGACCTGTCCGTCTTCCCTGGACTGACCTATCCCCTCCCTACCTCCCCACCTACACTCTCTCTACCTTTCTTCTCTACTCTCCATCTTCGGTCCACCTCCCCCTCTCTCCCTATTTATTCCAGTTCCCTCTCCCCATCCCCCTCTCTGATGAAGGGTCTAGGCCCGAAACGTCAGCTTTTGTGCTCCTGAGATGCTGCTTGGCCTGCTGTGTTCATCCAGCCTCACATTTTATTATCTTGGAATTCTCCAGAATCTGCAGTTCCCATTATCTTTGAAAGGTAGAGGGTTCAGTTGTGTTGGTTTTCTCATTGCAATTCATTTTACATTCACCAAACCGGCACAAAGAAATTGATTTTGTGTGATCTATTGCAGTTATCGGCAGCTAGAGGCCGATCACCGCGTCAAGGTAAACTTATCACCATTGGGAGTTTTCACGCGTTACACCTAATTGAAGATCTAAAAATTAAATTTGTTTTTATAGACACAGGGACACCTGAAATGCACATTTTGAAAGGTTTTCATTTCAATGTCATTTTAATTCACCGACAAACAGACTGTTATTCCCCAGTACAACTAGAAAATGTATCAGAGGTAATGGGGAACTGCAGATGTTGGAGATTCCGAGATAACAAGGTGTGGAGCTGGATGAACACAGCAGGCCAAGCTACATCTTAGCAGTACAAGAACTGACGTTTCAGACCCTTCATCAGAAAAGGGGGAGGGGGAGAGGGTTCTGAAATAAATTGGGAGATTCGATCCGCCTACCTCTCTCTCCCTATTTAGTCAACCAGCCACACGCACATCCCTTGAGTGAATTGAATAATACCATCTTTACCAACTTATCTACTACCTACAAGGACTGTTGGACATGCACTCCATGGTTTCCTTTACTGCTCTGAATATCCACACATTTATTGCCTATTCCCAAGACTTGTTTTACCTCCTTACATACATTACTCACAGTTCTCTAGATTGAGTTCCACTTGTCACTTTTCTGCCCATTCAACAAATTCATTGATATTATTTTGGAGTAGACAGCTATCAGTTTTACTGTCAACTGTGTGGTCAATTTCATCTACAAATTTCCCATTCACAACTCCCACATTAAAGTCCAAATCATTGCTGTGCACCACAAATGGGGAGAATCCGAACACCGAGTCCTGTGGAATATCACTGCTTTCCATTTGTAAAAATATCTTTTGACCATTATGAGATAACAAGGTGTAGAGCTGGATGAACATAGCAGGCCAAGCATCATCAGAGGAGCAGGAAAGCTGACATTTTGGGCCTAGACCTTGGCCAATTCTGGATCAATGTTATCACTCTTAATCACATAAAGGAATACTTTGTGAAGCAATTTAAAAAGATACTTTTTAACAATAACTCAATAAAGCTGGCTCATTGTATATTTTGCGTTCAGCGATATACAGATAAGAGTTTATGTTGGAGATTGAGACATGGCTTTGTTCTTCATGATATTTAAACAGAGGAAATTTCGACTTGTTCAGTCCTTAGTTTTGGACAAGCTATCAGATAATTTAGTAAGGATGTAGGAATTGAGGGAGATAGTGGTGACAGCTAGACATGTGAAAAGTGACGCTGTGTTTTTAGATGATTTTTGTTGAGGGGAGGTATGTAGATCAGAAAGAAAGATTCATGTTTTATGGTGCCTTGCATGACTACTAGATGTTTTTTTACACCTGAGAGTGCGATCTCCATGCAGAAATAAGGGATGACTTGCTGATGGGATACTAGCCTCTATGGAGGTATTACAGTGGCAATGAGAGGAAAGCATGTTCCTGAAGAAATTCACTTACAAAAGTCATCGTTGAGTTGGGGCAAGCATTTCTGGCATCATGCCATTATTTGGGAAGTTTTGACTTGTTTAATGTTGCTGTCAAAGATTGGGCTCAGTATAAGGAAAGAATGTGTTATTTTACCTAGGCACATGACATTGAGGCAGATGAAAAGCAATGGATAATTTTCCTGACAGCTTTTGGAGCCACAACGTTTTCGGTTATTAGGAGCCTAACTCTCCTTGAGGCACCAGATGCTAAAACCTTTCATCAATTGATGAATTTAATTATGGAATATTGCAACCCCAAGCCCCCCTAATTCTGAAATGCTATCGGCTTTACTCAGCAATTTGAGACCCAGGGAAATCCGATGTTGGGAATTTTGATGAGTCAAAACAACTGGAAGAAGCATGTGATTGTAGTTTAACTCTTGATGAGATGCTGAGAGACTGTTTGTTTGGAATATGGTATTAATGATGTAACCATGCTAAAGCACCTACCAGCTAAAGCCCTGGACTTCCAATACACAGTGCAACTGTCTTTATCACTGGAAAATGTGGCAAGTGGAGCATAATTTGCAGGGCATTCTGATGGAAGTGGACACCCTTGCCATTCTGACTGATTTTGGGGAACACCATTTGAGTGAAGGCAATTGCATAGCCTCACTCAGGACATACCCTGAACAGAAGGACTCTAGGTCAGCCTACAACAAAACCACTAAACAAAGAAAAGCCTTATCCAAACAGTTAAAATTTTCTTCAGTATCCAGGCAGGCAAGCCATTTTAGGTGTTGCTGGGTTGCAGAAACAGCAAAAGGGTCCCACTAGGCCTAAATTGAGTAAGAGAACTCATGACTGGTATCTAGGAGAGTGCATACCCTGGAAAGCCCATCTATGTCTGGTTTATGATGGTTAACTTGCTTAGCAACATCCAAATGGGAACCAAACAAAATATACGCCTGGTTAAATAGTCACAGATAATGGGCCATCATTTACCAACAGTGAGTTTGAGTATTTTCTAAAGCCGAATGATATTTGATCTATGAAGACAGCTCCACACCATTAATTCTTCAATGGTCTGGCAGAAAGAGCAGTCCAAACTTTGAAGATAACAAATTGTGAGGCTGGATGAACGCAGCAGGCCCAGCAGCATCTCAGGAGATGCTGCTGGGCCTGCTGTGTTCATCCAGCCTCACATTTTATTATCTTGGATTCTCCAGCATCTGCAGTTCCCATTATCACTGTCCAAACTTTGAAGGCAGGATTTAAACAAAAACACCTACAGCTCCACTAGATACCAAACTGTCCAGATTCCTATTTGATTATAAGGCCATCCCTCACGCAACTACAGGGATAGCTCCAGCAGAGTTGCTAATGGGGAGAAGACCCCTCACCAGGTTAAATCTGATCTTCCTGGTCTGGATCGGGAGGTGGCGGTGGTGGCATCAGGAACGTCAATGCCGGACACAAGACTCCACTTTATCAAGTGAGAGAGTTTACTTCAAGCGATGAAGTTTGCTGAAGGGCCATTCCCGTGGTTCCTATGTGGGTAAGAGGCATGATCGACCCAAGGTCAGGCTGTATGGCATATAGTCTGGCTGGCACCATGGTCCTGAACAAGCATGTGGACCGTATCAAAGCTGCAAACTCAAAAACGATGCCTCGACTGCCCTTCCAGCTGTTCCAGAACCCATGGGTTCTCCCTGTTTGCTGAGTGTTGAAGATACCTCGGGATCTGTGATGGACATGGCAGATGTCACCATCTTGATATCTTTGCTGCTTGATGGAGAAACTGAATTTCTTTGGACATGCTCTGGGTGCAAGAGGTGAGCTACTGTTTGTTACGCAGTGGGCCGTATAAGAGGCAGTGTCGGAGGAACCTGACCCCGTGCCAAAACAATCCAGGAATTACAAATTCTTTGTCTTTGGACTCGGAGGGAGACATGTAACAAGGTCAGCCAGGTGGACCTGATAGAATATGAGTTCTCTGATTTGGACTGTTATTCTAGCTCAGTAAGGGAGCACTGTTAGGAGTGTCAGAGGTTCTGTTCACCTGGAGAGCTGTCTCTGAGGGAGCTGGATCAACGACAAGGACACTCCACGTGTAAATAAAGTGCGACTCGGTGACAGGAAACCGGCCTTTATGGAGTTATTTCAGTTGATAACGATGAGTTGGAAGCCTGATTGGAGGGATTCAGGGTTGGAATATGGGTGTCCCCTTGGGACGCAACAGCATCTTCAAAGAGAGGAACGAAAGATTAGTGATGTGTGGTAATTTAGAGGGTCAGTCGGAGTGGGATGGCAGCTTTGTAAGAGAGGATAACAATACATGCAGAGAGCAAATCATGGGAGACTGGAAGATAAATTGTGTAGTTTGTGTGGATCAGTAGTTCAGTGGATTGGAATGTATGTTAATAATAACAGGAAGGTAATTATCTCTCTCAGTAAGTCATTCAGAAACATCTGGCATGTGTACTCACACAAGCATTCATTGTTGCAGTTTGGACTACTCTGCACCTCCACAGAGTGTGCTGTTTCAGTTTTTGCTGATAAACTTGGCACTGAAAGAATGGCCACATGCTGTACTTTCTCATTAGTTCCACAATAAAAACAGCTGAAAAAATTAGTGCTGGTGTATTCAGAAGTAAATCAGATTGTAATGCCGTTATAAGTAATCACTGTTGCCAAGTAATGTCTGTACCTCTGAAATTTAATTTTAACGGTTGCCTCTGAAGAAGATTAGAGTTTAAGTTTTCATTTACTTTTGAAGCCTGCCTTTTTTAATCCCTCTCCCTTAAACCCAACTATGTCATATGATATTAAACCACTTTCTGTTCATCATCTAAATCTCATTTATATTTTCCAGCTTAGACTTCCTGGTTTAGATTTTTTGGTGGCCCCTCAGAGGAAGATTGATGTTTTTGGTGGTGGAGTAGGGAGGGGAGTGAGGGGACAGGTGTCACCTTTCCAACTGTCCTCTGATTAAGCTCACGTGGAAGGGGCTGAGGTTGACCTTACGATCTGGAGGCCAGTTGAAGTCCTTACGTGGCCAGTTGAGGGTCTCATACCACTGCCATGGAATTTGACCAGGACTCAAAGGAGCAACCACACAGTGGAAATTTCTGGGCCCTTTAGAAGCTATCACCCAGCCCTTGACAGTGACCCCCATACTACCTCACTGGCACTCACCAGTGAGCCCCCCCTCCCACTCTCCTTGGATCGGGATTTCCGGCCATTGACCTTTCAATAGGCCCTATCCCACACTGACAGTGACTATTGCTCCCAGAAATAGAGAGCTGCTGGTTCCAATTGGTTGACAAATCTCAGAGGTGGGAAGCCCACCCACATTGGAAATGCGTTGGGGAAATTTCTCCCTGTGGAGCCAGCAGACTGCAATAAAGGTATAATTTCCAATCTCTAACACAAAAGGTAATGTGGTTGATGTGGTGTAATGAGAGTAAACCGGTTGATGTGGTGTATATGGATTTCAGCAAGGCATTCGATAAGGTTCCCCACAATAGGCTATTGTACAAAATGCGGAGGAATGGAATGGTGGGAGATATAGCAGTTTGGATCGGAAATTGGCTTGCTGAAAGAAGACAGAGGGTGGTAATTGATGGGAAATGTTCATCCTGGAGACCAGTTACTAGTGGTGTACCGCAAGGGTCGGTGTTGGGTCCACTGCTGTTTGTCATTTTTATAAATGACCTGGATGAGGGCGTAGAAGGATGGGTTAGTAAATTTGCAGACGACACTAAGGTCGGTGGAGTTGTGGATAGTGACGAAGGATGCTGTAGGTTGCAGAGAGACGTAGATAAGCTGCAGAGCTGGGCTGAGACGTGGCAAATGGAGTTTAATGCAGACAAGTGTGAGGTGATGCACTTTGGTAGGAATAACCAGAAGGCAAAGTACAGGGCGAATGGTAAGATTCTTGGTAGTGTAGACGAGCAGAGAGATCTCGGTGTCCATGTACACAGATCCTTGAAAGTTGCCACCCAGGTTGGACAGGGCTGTTAAGAAGGCATACAGTGTTTTAGCTTTTATTAATAGAGGGATCGAGTTCCGGAACCAAGAGGTTATGGTGAAACTGTACAAAACTCTGGTGCGGCCGCACTTGGAGTATTGCGTACAATTCTGGTCACCGCATTATAAGAAGGATGTGGAAGCTTTGGAAAGGGTGCAGAGGAGATTTACTAGGATGTTGCCTGGTATGGAGGGAAGGTCTTATGAGGAAAGGCTGAGGGACTTGAGGCTGTTTTCATTAGAGAGAAGAAGGTTGAGAGGTGACTTAATTGAAACATATAAAATAATCAGAGGGTTAGGTAGGGTGGATAGGGAGAGCCTTTTTCCTAGGATGGTGATGGCGAGCACAAGGGGGCATAGCTTTAAATTGAGGGGTGAAAGATATAGGACAGATGTCAGAGGTAGTTTCTTTACTCCGAGAGTAGTGAGGGAATGGAACGCTTTGCCTGCAACGGTAGTAGATTTGCCAACTTTAGGTACATTTAAGTCGTCATTGGATAAGCATATGGACGTACCTGGAATAGTGTAGGTTAGATGGGCTTGAGATCGGTATGACAGGTCGGCACAACATCGAGGACCAAAGGGCCTGTACTGTGCTGGAATGGTCTATGCTCTATGTTCTATGTAATTGGGATTTAATCCAAATGGAATCCAAATCAAATCCCCTGGAAATGAACCAGTTGCCACACTGTCTCCAGTTGACGGAGAGGACCACTGTCGTGACCGTTAAATTCCCACCTGTATGTCATGGGGGTTCTTCAGTTTGATTTGCTGAAGAGCTTAGCTAGTTCTTGCACTGCTCACAGATGTGAGTGATCCCTATGGAGGGCACTGCCCTGCAAAAGACACTAGTTTAGAGATAACCAATGCTAAGCAGCCCATGACCATTCTGTGGAGAGCTGTTTGAAATGAGTGATAAACGCTGTTTCTGTGTCACTGACTGCAAAATGTGGGCCAATGTGAAAAAAACATCCTGCACTGCCACAATGATGCCACCCGAAGGTTGCAGGAACAGCAACTCATATTCCGCCTGGGAACCCTGCAGCCTAATGGTATCAATGTGGACTTCACCAGTTTCAAAATCTCCCCTCCCCCCACTGCACCACACAACCAGCCCAGCTCTGCCTCCCCACCCCCCCCCCCCCCCACCCACTGCATCCCAAAACCAGTCCAACCTGTCTCTGCCTCCCTAACCGGTTCTTCCTCTCACCCATCCCTTCCTCCCACCCCAAGCCGCACCCCCATCTACCTACTAACCTCATCCCACCTCCTTGACCTGTCCGTCTTCCCTGGACTGACCTATCCCCTCCCTACCTCCCCACCTATACTGTCTCCACCTATCTTCTTTACTCTCCATCTTCGGTCCGCCTCCCCCTCTCTCCCTATTTATTCCAGTTCCCTCTCCCCATCCCCCTCTCTGATGAAGGGTCTAGGCCCGAAACGTCAGCTTTTGTGCTCCTGAGATGCTGCTTGGCCTGCTGTGTTCATCCAGCCTCACATTTTATTATCTTAGATGTTAATCACTGTGCTAATAAATTTAATATCATTTGCTTTAGCTTAATGGGTTATAGTGCTTATTTAATATAGTAAATCAGTGGAAAAAAAACCTCTTACTTAAATAGTTCTTTGAAGTAGCTCACTGTTGTAATCTGGGAAACATTAACTTACAGATAGTATATTCCTCCTGATTCCTTTTCGTACAAGAACATGCAAACTTTCTGAGATAAAGACAGCCAGTAACATGTTATCCAAAAAAAAGCATTTTGCGGAGTACAATAATAGCAACGTTGTGTATTTATATAGCATCATCAACAAAACCCTTAATAAGATTGATTTCAATAAAGGCATTTGACACTGAGTCACTGAAGACCCTACCAGGACTGATGGCAGAAAGCTTGGCCAAAGACGTTTAAAGGAGCATCTTACAGGGCAGAGAGAAGCAGAGCGGTTTAAGGAGGGAAATCCAGTTGATAGAGTCAAAGTAGCTGAAGGTGCAGCATGCAGTAGTGGAGCAATTAAAATCAGGAATGCATAAGAAACCAGAATTAGAAGTGCAGGCATATCCTGGAGGATTGTGGAGCAGGAGGAGATTATGGAAATAGTGGGACTGGGGTGTTGGGGACATAGAAAGATTTGAAAACAAGAGTGAGTCGGTTAAAACTGAGCGTTCATAGTCCAGGAGTCACAGTGTTGGTTAGCAAGCACAGGATTGATGGGTATGGCAAGTTAAGGGGTTAACAGTTCTGTGGATGAAGTGAATATATTGTTCAAAGTTCGTCAAGCAACACACTATCAGGTTTGGAAGGGTCTTGCTTAACTTCTGACAGTTGGCAGGGACAGAAATGATGCCCGGAGAGTGTCCTCTGTGGTACGGATCAAAGACAAAGTTTTTAGTCCACCCAACACTTAGTAAGAGGAAACACTTGCTCATTTAATTTAGAAGCTGGACAGTGGTTTACCAATGGAGAAAGAACCAGAAATGTGCTGGCAAGTTTGCGCTGAGCAGCTTCAGAAGCAATTGCATTTTCAGATGCTTTTGCATGAAGGTTGGCAACAGATGAGAAGCTGAAGAGGGCCATTGATTGATCTTTGAATGATGCCTGAAGTTTCAGAGAAGGGTGATCTGAGAAGCCAATTCATGACATCTCAAGATTTGTTAATCAGCAGGTCACCTGCAAAGCCAATACTTTTCTGATACACTGCATTGACTTTGACCATTTTCTGAATGTTAAATCTTGACAAAATGTAGGGAATATTCCCTAAGGATGAATAATTTGTTAACCTGCAGCAAGTGAGCTGCCCTCAAAGCTATGAAGGTCTGAAGTCATTAGTGCAGGAACTGAAATGCTGTTATTTTCTGTGTTCGATGAATCCCTGGATGAATCCTAATTTCATCATGCTTCCAAGTTTATTTTCGTCATTTAATTGTTACACTCTTTTCTGCTACATCTGTTTCTCGAGATTTATCACTGCAGATGGCAGAGCAATATCCACCTCTGTAAAATCAAATCATGTGGTGTCATTCAGGTCATTGAGTCATTTAGGCTATCACCCCAGTGCAGTTTAAGTTAGAGAGAGAACCTGCTGTGAAGGAAATAGGATCTGCAGGGAAGTCTGCAACAGGATCTGCTAAAACTACTCAAGGCCAATGACGAAATGTTATTGTAGAGAGGTGTAATGTTCTGCAAAGGTTAATGATGAAGAGACCATGAAACAAACTCCATCCCCCCCAACAATATGATGATGTCACTGGGCTTTCGGTAGGGAACACCTTGGTACCTCAAAGACAACAAAGTCTCCCTCATAGTCAAAGTAACAATGGTGGTTTTACCAAAGTGACTTATACCTGGTTGCTATGGTGCAATAACCTACAGTTATTTTCTTTCATACTGCAAAATAGTTCCCCTAAACTACACCATATCAAACAGGCAGGTAGTTTTCCTCTACCATACCAGGCCAAGCAAACCCTGTAGATGCCACCAGAAAAGATCATGATGGCGGAAAATCTGCTTGATATATTCTTCACCAAGGTGAGCACCGATGAGGATCCATCTTAAAACAGATGTGACGACAAAAATTCTGAGGAGAAATTGTTACAGGGATCCGAGGATAATACAAGCAACACCAGGGATCAGAAAATGAAGGTAGCCCTCTGAAAGAATCACAATATTAGCAGGTACTTTAGTGAGTCTAGATTTGAAGAATGATAGAAGCTAAGAGGGATGTAGTCAGAGAAAGCCACACATTTAGTACATTGCAGCACCTAAAACAATGGGATGTATTATATATGATTACAGTCATAAAGCACAGAAACAGACCCTTCAGTCCAACTCAATCTGACCGAATCCCATTTGCCAACGTCTGGCCAATATCACTCTAAACCCATGATAATAAAATGTGAGGCTGGATGAACACAGCAGGCCAAGCAGCATCTCAGGAGCACAAAAGCTGACGTTTCGGGCCTAGACCCTTCATCAGAGAGCTCTGATGAAGGGTCTAGGCCCGAAACGTCAGCTTTTGTGCTCCTGAGATGCTGCTTGGCCTGCTGTGTTCATCCAGCCTCACATTTTATTATCTTGGAATTCTCCAGCATCTGCAGTTCCCATTATCTCTCACTCTAAACCCATCCTATTTATATACCCATCGAGTTGCTTTTTAAATGTTATCGTTGTACCAACCTCCACTACTTCCTCTGGCAGCTTGTTCCATAACACACCAACCTCTGTGTGAAAAGGTTACCCCTCAAGTCCTTTTTAAATCTTTCCCATCTGACCTTAGAGGTATGCTGGCCAGTTTTGGACACCCCTACCCTGGGGAAGACACCTTGGCTATTCAGCCTATCCATGCCCCTCATGATTTTATAAACATTTACAAGATCACTCCTGAGCCTTCAACATTCCAGTGACAATGGCACCAGCATATGAAGAAACCCTCCAGCCCTGGCAACATCTTTATAAATCTTTTCTGCACCCTCTGAAGTTTAGTAATATCCTTCCTATAGAGGGGAGACCAGAAGTACATGCAGTATTTTAAAATTGACCTCAACAATGTCCTGTAGAGCCACAATGTGACATCCCAGCTCCTACATTGTGTTCTGACCAATTAAGGCAAGTGTGTCAAACACCTTCTTCACAACCCTGTGTACCTGTGACTCCACTTTCAAGTAGCTATGCATCTGCACTTGTAGGTAGAACAAGAAGTTTTACTAACATGACAAAGCTGCTGTTTTAGAGAATTGCTTGCAAGGGAGCGTTTGGACACAGCAGGGCTTGCACACCCTCTCCTGAGGGCAGTTTTTTTTCATTTGTTGTTTTCAGTCATATTAGCTAGCTGTAAATGATTTGCTGATGTTTCAGTTGATGTAGTTGTGGGGTTAAGATGCTGACAGTAGTTAGTTAGTTAGGTCCAGATATTGCCAGTGTTTTAGGTCAACATTAGGCCTATAGCTATCAAGCTAAATACAGAATTAGCAATTAGCACAGTGTTTGGAATCCTTCTTATCACATTAAGATTTATCCATTTTGAATGTTAGAACTGAAATAGAGAGAAAACAATTTAAGGAATTTATAGAGGCAGCCTTAAAAGGAACAACAATTAAGAGTCACCCAGATCAGCATTCTTGAGTTAGTTTAATTTTTTATCAGACATGGGATTAACTGCCAAGGCCATTTGTACGCATCCCTAACTGCCTTTGAGAAATGGCTGTGGGCTACCTCTAGAAAAGCTGAAAGTCTGTGGACTGTACAATACCGAAACAGTATCCAAGATGGTGGCAGCAGCGTAGCAGTGTTCGTGCACCTGCTCAATCAGTTGTTTTCTTCCATCCATTTCTCTTTTCTTTTCTTCTTTTCTTTCTACTTTTCTCTGTGGTTCTCTCTTGCCTTTTGCCCTTGAGGAGCTTGGTTGTGGCAGAACCAGCCGCATCAGCGAGCGTATGCCCAGCAGCAAGAAATGGTATTGCAGTATGGCATCTTTGACGCAGCTTTGAGGCAGAGGCAGTGGTGTTGGTGGCAGCTCTGATGTTAGTGCTGGTTCCAAGGGTACCGCAGTTGTGTTAGTTCAGGAAGACTGTGAACTCTGGTGCTTTAATTGACTCCAAGATGGTGGCAGCATTGGTGAGGTGGGCCCAGCAGAAGTGATGGCATTAGAGCATGGGACATCAACACAGGTAGGTCTGGCACAGCTGGTGGTGAGGCACAGTACTCAACGGGGGTGGCACGGTGGCTCAGTGGTTAGCACTGCAGCCTCACAGCACCAGGGACTCGGGTATGATTCCAGCCTCAGGTGTGGAGTTTGCACATTCTCCCTGTGTCTGCGTGGGTTTCCTCTGGGCGCTCCGGTTTCCTCCCACATTCCAAAGATGAGCAGGCTCGGTGGATTGGCCATGCTAAATTGCCCGTAGTGTTCAGGGGTGTGTGGGTTATAGGGGGATGGGTCTGGGTGGGATGCTCCAATGGTCGGTGTGGACTTGTTGGGCCAAAGGGCCTGTTTCCACACTGTAGGGAATCTAATCTAATCTAATTGTAAAAGTTTAAGCAGAATTAAAATTATTGTATTCTAAGATAGCACCTGAGAGTGGTGACTCTGAGCACTTTTCTTGTACTCTCGTACTCAGATACATGTGACAATAATACCTAATTAAACACAGGAAGGTAGTTCCAATTTTGATCTACTGACTTTGGCTTTTTTGATGGAACCAGTAAGTATAGTCGTAGAGTTGTTCTCTCCATTCATGGTTTAAAATATTGATGTTCGCTCCAGAAACAAAGGGCTGTTTTGAAGATAAGTTGAAATTTCTATTTTGGTCATTCCATGCCTGACATTGCCTCAGGGCTAGTTTTCAGAAACTATATATTTTAGGGGCTTAAATGCCGCAGAAACAAGAGAGTTTGGAAAGCTGTGATATGGACAACGCATATCTGCCAGTAGTCAGCACAAGGAGCATGGAGACCATTAGAAATCTGGGATGTTTGTTATCCGACAGGAAGTGATGTGAAATCTCCTCGAAAGGTGGTGGAAGCTGAGTCTTTGACTATTTTAAGGCAAACGTTTGTATACTTTCAGTCAGCGAAAGGATGAACAGTTATTGGAATTAAATGAAGTGTAGAGTAATCAAATTAGCCATGATTTTCTTGAAAGGCACAGTGGGTTGGACGGGGATGAGTCACCTATTCTGGTTCCTGACTCATGAGAGTTTTTGGCACATCTCGGTTTGGATTCTGTAGCAATGAAGAAACCTTCAGGTTTCTGTAGTACATTGCTGCAGTACATTGGGGAACTCTCGGGTGGAAACAAAATATTCTGTTGGAATATTTGGGCTTAAATAATAAAGTTTTACAAAAAATTAGTAGCAGTACTGACTGAACATGTGAACTAGTCTGTCAGAGTGAGAAAGATATGTAGTCATCTTACAAAATATGCAACGTTCTTCAGTTTTGTGACAGGAAAGCTTTTTCTCTAATGGCTAGTAGTCTGGATACTCTTCTTGGGTGAAGGGACAAAGTGTATTTATTATGTAAGCATTTCAGTCTACTACCTTCCTTTAACAAAATTCCCATACTCTGCAGCCTGGGCCACCACCAGAGTTTCATTGGAGTTTGTATTTAGCCAATAATCAATAATTAAACCAAATGAGACTCTTTTATAGGTACATGTACAGGACCAGAGAGATTGCTTCACTGCTTGCAGTGTGCACTGAAAGCGTCACCGTTGTTCTTAACAAAACATCCGAGCCAATGAGTTTCTCTGAATTCATTGGCAGCAAAAGATTTAATCTTTTGAATTAAATTGACTTCAGGATTATCACTGATGGACCAAAGGTAAGGATGTTCATCTGGATGAAACATCCTAATACTAGACGTCAGGCTTAAAAGTAGTGTGGTTATTGAAATTCAGCCCAAAGTCCTCACATAATGAGCACTGACAAAGTATCTACTCAGTGACTCCACAAATTAAGAAATAGAACATAAAGCACATTATCCAGCGGCAGGACATAAAAGCCTCTGACTCATATTGCTTCCTGTGGTTCAAATAGAGATGCGTGTTTATGCATAATGTGTAAGGTTAACCATTTCTCTTAAATCAATCTAGGTCCTCGCCATATGTCCGAAAGACATGCGAGCTGACATCTGTGTCCATCTGAACCGAAAGGTGTTTAATGAACATCCAGCATTTCGGCTCGCTAGTGATGGCTGCCTTCGAGCACTGGCTGTGGAGTTCCAAATGATACATTGCGCTCCAGGAGACCTAATCTATCACGCTGGAGAAAGTGTCGATGCCCTCTGCTTTGTAGTTTCTGGGTCACTGGAGGTTATTCAGGATGACGAAGTTGTCGCTATTCTAGGTACCATCAGTTCTCTTCAGGATCACCTTCAATATAAACTATGAAGGAAGATTCTCTCTCTGAAATTGTGTATAAACTGTAGCTTTGCTGCCCACACAATTTCTATACCAAAGCATGCTGCAAATATCACTGTATAATTTGTCAGGGACAGCTTTGTGGCAAAAATTATGCGTCACTTTTTCGGGCTTTTCTTACTCTATAAATTAGGTAAGATCTGCCAGGGGTTTTTGCTGAATACGTTTGGGTAATCGGAATTGATTCCTATTTGTATTGGATTGACGTCAATAAAACTCAAGACAGTTCATGTAATGCTCATAAATCTATAATTAATATGGAAGTCTGCACTTGTCTTCTTGGTTAAGAGAAGGCATAGTTTTTCCTTTTATTTATTTATGATGGCGTATGCATCATCTGTTCTAAATTGATTGTCCAGTTTTAGTTTAGTGACCCATATTTTCAAAGGTCATTCCACTGTTCTTCATATTTTGTGCTCATTGCATTGACTCATCACCCTTCATTTGATGATCAGTTTATTTTCATTTATCTCTCTCTATACAGTGTTCTTCAGCCAAGAGAGTAACCAGGCGTGTAACCTACTGTTACACTTGTAACAACCTTTTTCACGCTTGGAAAAAATTATATATTAAAGTATAATGAAATTCCATAAAACAACAATTATCACATGGCAAATTCAATATGTACTCAACAAAAACTAAGAAAAACAGCCACTAAAGTCAGAGAGTTACTGTTATTGCAAATAGTGGTTATCAAGAGAACTAATTCAATCTTCTAACTACCAGATACCAGATCCTGTTCACCTAAAGTAACCTGCACTTTTTTTCTAGAGAACAGTTTATTCACAATAAAAATCACTCACTTGAAATTCAAAATGTACAACATTTCACACAACCATATGCCTGTGTGAGAAACCATCATCTCTGTCCAAGCTACATTAGCAAACCAAAGATCCTAATTATTGGAGTACTTAACAATTGTGAAAAAGCAACTTATTGATACCTGTGGCTTATGGATGATTTTCAGATTTCATTCCCAGGCAGATGTAGAAAAATTCCTTCCTCAAACCCCTGCGCCTACATTTGAATTTTTTTTTCCAAGCTTATTTGGAGCACAGTTAAATCCAATCAGTACTTAATGGTAGTTGAACTGTATCACCTTAGTGAAACAACCGTACAATTGTTTTATAAATTTAGGTAAAAATATTCCTTCAGTAATTATGGTCAAGTAATAATTCTGTGTCCATCCAGGCATATGAAGAATTTCCATTACAGTTTGAAAAATTCTGAATGATAAAATGAAAGCAATGTAAATACGTACACAAAGTAAAGAAAAAGGTAATATGGAATTGATATCAAGTCAAATGGACTGTACAGATTTATTGTATAGAAAAGCTTTTTGAGTGTAATTAGTTCCACAATATGCTGTGTATGTGTATACTATACATAGATATATGTATTGTTTTTATTTGGCTTGTAGGGCAAAAATTTCTTTATTTATAAATTTCTTCATAAATATTGTAAACCATGTCAAAATTAATCAGTGTGGAATTTGTCAAATATATGAGATTGTTAATTATATTTAAAAAGATTTGAAAGCATTAGATGTTGTATGGGGGTTACTTCAGTTATGATAATACTTGAAATGCATCAGAAATACCATTGCTGCTGCTTTTGAGCTTTTAGACTCAAACTACAGTGAAGCGTGGACTGCGTAGAGCCAGAAGTTACACAAAGCACAATGCTGGTCATCTAATCATTCACCGATGTTTATGCATAGATTGAAGAGCAGCTTCAGACAAGTTCAAATACATGGGAATGAGAAAATATTAATTATACATTTCCAGGAAAAGTCATTTATTTTGCATGGTTTAAACATGCAGTACTATCCTCTTCATATTTAAGCCAATCAATATAATCGTCTTAAGTGTTTACATATTAGAAAATATCTTTTGAGTTGAGTATTTTAGTCAAAATCAGCTGTATCATGCTCAAGGCAACGTTGACAAGCACCCTGCTAAAAAATGGTTAGATTTAGTGATGGCTGCCTCTCTGCTACTCAATGCTGGGAGTAGTTTTATTGTGAAGCTTTGATTTCTTATGCCACGGGTGGCACAGTGGCTCAGTGGTCAGCACTGCTGCCTCACAGTGCCAGGCACCTGGGTTTGATTCCACCCTTGGGTGACGTGTGTAGAGTTTTTACGTTCTCCCCGTGTCTGTATGTGGGTTTCCTTTGAATGCTCTGGTGTTCTCCCACAGCCCAAAGATGTAGGGGACATATTTTTAAGGTAAGAAGAGATTTAAAAAGGCGTGAAGGGCAAATTTTTTACACAGGGGTTGATCATGTTGGAATGAAATTCCTGAGAAAGCGGTAGATACAGACACAGTTACAACATTTAAAACACACTTAGATAAGTGCATATATAGGAAAGATTTAAAGGGATACGGGCCAGGATCAGACAGGTGGGACCAGTTTAGTCAGGAATTATGTTCAGACTGGAGGGTCTGTTTCAATGCTGTATGACTCTATGACTCTGTGTGCTGGCTAAGTGGATTGGTCGTGCTAAATTGCCCATAGTGCCTAGGACTGTGCAGGCTATTGGATAAGCCATGGAAAATGCAGGGTTACAGAGATAAGGTAGGGGACGTGTATCTGGGTGGGATACTGTTTGGACAGTCAGTGTGGACTCGATGGGCTGAATGGCCTGCTTCCACACTGTGGGGATTCTGTGATTCATCGTGCCTTACAGATTTTCCAGCCAATCTCATGGTCAGTGACTCACAGAATTAGGCAAGAGCAGTGGCCACTGCCAGAACTACAGGCAGTTCTGATGCTACATTTTAGAAGCATCTTTGTTAACAGTTGTAGCACCACTTTCTTTGGTCCTAAGATTCTGATCCAGATATCATTCGACATACAATAACTTAGATACTGTTCCACTAAATGTGGTAAACCTTTATTAGACGGCAAATCAATAGTTCACACAATGTGGCACTAGTTATGGAGAAGTTCCACAACCTAGAGTATGTCTCAGATGGTCAATCTAACATATCTCCTAGTGCTTCTTCAGAGTGATTCCACAACTGGACGATCCACTTCAGAAGCAAGTCCTTTTCAGAGGTTTTCTTTATATCTTTCCCTTGATTTGACAAAGTATCATATCAGTTTATGCCTCATTTTGGCTCTCAATTGGTTTTTCCATTACATCACTGTCCTGTCCGAAGGCTTCTTTTTTATCCATACTTGGGACATTGATGTCACTGGCTGGCTAGTATTTATTGCCCATTCCTGTACTTTCTGGGGCCCAATTTCAAGGCCATGCTTGAATCAACAGAAGCTGTCGTCTATGCCATTATCTCTAACACTCACTGCCACACAAACAGTGAGGTGCTATTTTTCTTTCATGCCTTTAGCATAGTGCCAAAACGGATCAATTAGCAGACTTCTATCAACCCTGTGTGTTGACCTGGTTCCCCATTCTGCCTTTCTGTTCAGAAATCCACAATGCAGCTCTTCAATCAGGACACTAATTTCTCCTTTGGCATTCCATTCCATCACCATTAGACAATCTCAGTATACAGAGCTATTCCACAGACAGTTCACATTTGTTAATACGAAGGAAAGATAAGAACAGTTACCAGATTCAAAGTAATTAGATGATACAAGAGTAAATAATGCATTGGCTTTCAGAGAGCATGAGCTCATGCCTTCAAATGCATTGGTGTACGCATGGAAAATCCAATCTATCAATGACAATGAGAAATTTAATTACAACTCAAATTCAGGTGCAAAGAAAGGCATATTCAACAGTGAATTATACTAGTTGTATATCTGTCCTGCGATTAAATCAGATTTTTGAACATGTGTTTTCCTTTGCACAACTACAATAATAATTGAACATTTAATGACAGTTCGGAATCTCGAACTAATTCTGATGTGCTTCACTAACATTTTGCCTATTGATTTAATAGCCAGTTCATGCTTTATGCACCTTTCAAAAAAACACATATGGAGTAATTCAAATATAACAAGCTCCATGATTCCAGCAGTCATCACAAATAAAAAAGTAGATTTTAGGATGATTGATGCTTGACTTTTATTACAGTCTAACATAAAATAAATTCACACCAGCTTTCTTCAATACACAAGAAGGTAAAAAAAAATCATTAATTATAGCAAATCTACTCACTGACATGTGGCGACATAGAATTACCAACGTGGAAACTTAAATGAGAACCCCTTTACATCCAAACACAGAAGTATTCATTCCCTCGTGGGAGAGATAAGACAGATGAGACAAACAACCTTGCCAGGAATGTTATTGCTGGAAAATATGTGTACAATGTCTGATTCCGAGTCTAATCCAAAAGGGGTGGAATGAGGTAACTTTCTCACAGTTCTTTTTTAAAGGTTTTGGTGATGATGTCATGTTGTTAATTACGGCAACCTGCAGTTTGGTAGCCAGTCAGTCGGACCTAGCTCTTAGCTTGAGCTAGAAGTTTTCTTCCTTCTGCAAATATCTTTGAGTGTTACTGTTTGTATTCATAGAGAGAGGGAGAGGGATTTCACTTTCTGGCAGGCTTGAAGGTCAGTGTCCCAGCTGTTCTTCTTTCAGTGCTGTGACAAGTTCCCACTTACAACCATCCCAATCCCTGTTGTTGAGCAGTAACATCTTTTTCCCAAAGTCACCTAATACCAGAACTTAAGTATCTAACCCAGTTCCAACAAAATAACACCAACCAGTTCCATTCTTTTTCTTTTGAGTTGTTAAAACAAAAAAGCTAAGAATTCATATTTCCATTTTGTGGGAATTTTTTTTTTAAAATGCAAGATACAGGGCGTGAATGCTATTGGGGTCCATTGAGGTGCGAGCCTTCTTTGAAGGACAAGGTGGCCGTTAATACGTCAATGAAGAATTAATTAGGCACACACCTCTCTTCAACAGGCAGCTAAATAGCTGCCATTCTTACCTCTCAAGCTACCCTATAGCGGTGGGTGGATTTGCGTCGTGATACCTTCTGCTACCTCTGCCCATCTGGTTCATTTGAATTGCTGAAAAGCAATAAAGTTTATCCTCAATATTTTTGTCTCGGGATGTGAGTGTGTTGGGTAAGTGTAGACCTTGTCATGTTAACATGAGCATTTCTCTCTACACATCAGTCGAGCTTGATTGCTGATTGCTTTTGTTTAACTTCCAGGCAATTCTGTGTGTTTATGTTTCAAAATCGCTTGAAGAAAATGTTTAATATCTATATTCAGGTCACTTGTTTTTAGTGTGACATTTCAAACCAAGGTAAAGATAGTGCATTTGTGAGAAAACATAACAGAAAACATGACATTACACAATTATCGTAGTTTTTGTTTGTGTTTTATAAACTTCACAATGTGTGTAGCAACGAGAGAGAATCTTTCCTCTTCTTAATTTGAAATATATTCTTAAAAATATTTTGAAAATGGATATTGGTGACCGGTACCATTGACGTTCTAATTATTAACAGCAGTTAAAGTGATAAGACTGACGGATGTAGGAATATAAAGTGACAGTTAGTATAAAATTCCTGAGTTAAAATTACATGTCGGGGTGAGGTGGGGTTGAAATGTGAAGAGGTTAAGGGCAGGTGTGGAATAGGGATGACAGGATCTAGTTGTATTGTTGTCAATTATATTAAACGTTACAGAGATCGGAAAAGGTAGGAAGGCTTGTATATATCTCATTGCAGTTTTCATTTTGAAAAATGGTAAAGGAATTTATATAAAACAAAGGCCATAACTGAAATGATAAACAGTGGCACAGAATGGTTCTTGCAACATCTGTAAAATAAGTTCAAGAAAACAAACTAAAAATTAATTTGCTCAAGCACTGTATATCAAAAGTTCGAATTTTATTTACCACAAGTTGTGAACATCCATGTTATGATAAAACAGAGAAGCGTCCAAATCACCTTGGGGAATGTTATTGCAGATCTTCTAGGATTCAGAAATATATCCAAAGCCCTTCAAATTGATAGCTGATAAGTTGACACCATTCTGTCAATATAATGCCTGGGAAGGTGGGGATTACCTTTTTTTATAGCTTTAATTTCCTTCCCCTTGTATTTGATTCCATTATGCACCATTTCACAGCTTCACGTAGGAATCTAATCTACACCTACCCCCAGGCCAGTGGCAGTACTGATCAGGGAACTCGCAGTGATGTCTTTGCTTATTTCCCATGTAGGCTCACGTGCCTCAGCTTCATATTTCCCTGCTACTCTTCATCAAAAATAAGCAATTCATCGTATGAATTCACAATCACAATTTAACTTGTCATAATGAATCTCAGGTTTAAAAATAATTAAATTATGATTATTTTTCTCTAATTTGTTTTAACTTTGCATATATTTTCAGGGAAAGGGGACGTGTTTGGGGATATATTCTGGAAGGAAACCACGCTTGCCCATGCATGTGCCAATGTGAGGGCGTTGACTTATTGTGACTTGCATATAATCCGTCGTGAAGCCTTGCTGAAGGTTCTAGAATTCTATACGCCATTTGCAAATTCTTTTTCACGAAACCTCATATTGACTTGCAATCTGAGGAAGAGAGTAAGTTATCTTTTTTCAATTTCATGTTCTGTGGTTCACATTTAAATTTTGAGCTTCCAATATGTTCATCGTTTGTTTAATGACAACATTCCATCTTGAAAATAACTTTTACTACTTATTTCTTCACTGTAGAGTAATGCTCAAAGTTCATACGATGGTTAATATTTGTGTGTTAGATATTGAATGTTGCTTGTTGGTGAAAGGATATCTCAGACTGCAGAGAAATTGTTGGAAGATCAACTATTCACTCTGTAGCGTCGATGTCCTCACAAACTGAGGGGAAATTGCCCAGGTTGGCAGTACAGGATTTTCCACTGATGCCCTCCAGCTTCTAATCTACCACAATGGCTGAGTGATATTATCACAAGACTATCCATCCAGAGATCCCAGTAATGCTCCGATGACCTGGATTTAAATTCCCGCTATGGCAACTGGTAGAATTTGGATTCAGTTAAAAATCTCTGGATTAACAGTCTCATGATGACCATGAAATCACTGTTTACTGTCAAAAAACCCACCTTGTTCGCTAATGTCCTTTAGGGAAGGAACCTGCCATCTTTACCTGGTCATAGAGTCATACAGCATGGAAATAGACCCTACAGTCAATCCAAACAGATTTCCTCAAATAAAACGAGTCTCATTTTCCTGCATTTGGCCCATATTCGTCTACCTGTCCAAATGTCTTTCAAGTGTTGTAACTAAGCCTGCATCCATCACTCCTTCTGACAGTTTATTCCACATATAAACCACCCTCTGTGTGAAAAGATTGCCCCTCAGGTCCCTTTTAAATCCTTCTCCTCTTACGTTAAAAATAGTCCTTCTAGTTTTGAACTCCCCTACCCTAGGGGAAAGACCTTTGTTATTCACCTTATCTATGCCCCTCATGATTTTATAAACCTTTATGAGGTCACCCCTCCATCTCCTACACTCCAGGGGAAAAGCCCCAGCATATCCAGCCTCTCCTTGTAACTCAAACCCTCCAGTCCTGGCAACGTCCTGATACATTTCTTCTGAACCCTCCAGTTTAATAATGTCCTTCCTATAACAGGGTGACCAGATTGGTCCACAGTATTCCAAAAGTAGACTCACCAACGTCCTGTAAAACCTTAACATGATGTCCCAAGTCCTATACTCAATGGTCTGAGTAATGACGGCAAGCGTGTTAAGCCATCCTGTGTACCTCCAGACCCAATGCGATGTAGTTGATTCTAAACTGCCCTTTGGGCAATTAGGAATGGGCAGTTAATGCTGACCTAGCCAGCGATGCTGCCATTCCATGAATGAATAAAAATAAATGCCAGAGTTTCAGGATGGTAACTACACTTGTGGGGTATCACCAGTGAGAGTCAGTGTTTCTCCCAACACTGTCCTTACCCCAACACCAGCGATAAGTACCTGCTCACTACTCAGAGAGGTTTACAAATATTCTGAATAGCTGGCAATTTTCGGAGACCACCCTAGTCTAAGGATGTGGACCAATATAATCATTTTTTGAACACTATCATTGTGGGAGGACCAGTAGAATTGTCTGAATTCGATTTCCCATACAGAGTTGCTATGAAGCTGTTATCATTTCCTGTACCACAGAAATGCCTCCCATGTTTCCAGTTGAGAAGAGAACTATCTCTTCGTATAACAATACAAAGGGATTGTTATGTAACAAAGCTAACGTTTAGTAATGATGTCATGCTTCGAAGGCTAAATCCTGACAAAAATCTGCTCCAGTCATTAAATTTAAGGATAGATATTTTCTGTCAATTTTCTACAATTTTTACTCTTTCAAAGTGTGTGAACAAATCCAGTATTGTTGTCTTAAATCAATACATTCTGCAGGCTGCAGTAATACAGATAAAGGCAAAAAATAATTGGAACCTGAATATTCCCTTTAAATTGAAAGAATGGCTGGAATTTCACATGTGATCTGGGAGAATTATATCAATGCTGGGGATGATAACCAAAGGTTAATTTAGGTTCCCCTATTTGGTCACAGTTATTGTTTAATGTCAGTATTTACACTACTATCAAACCAATTACATTGCTGTGGTATGCTTCTACTTAAGCATGTTAATGATCCATTTGTTTCTTGAAGAAGCTACTACTGATCTCAAAATAAAAATGAGGAAATTGAAATGTGGATGATAACGAGGTACAGAGCTGGAGGAACCCAGCAGGCCAAGCAACATCTGAGGAGCGGGAAAGCTGACGTTTTGGGCCTGGACCTGATATTGAGATGTCATACCAACAGGATAGGTCCTGTTAAATTCCTGCTTTCTTCCAATCATGCACAGAAAGGGTTCTGTGTGAAAAGTGATAATTTTTGTTTTCGCTATTCAGTGCACATCTTGAAGACTTTCCACATCAAACAGAGGTTCACTTGCACGTCTGCGAATGTGGTATACCTCATGTGGTATTCATTCATGTGGTGTACTGTGGTATCCGCTGTAGCTGTTGTGGCCTCCTCTACACCGGGGAAACCAAGTGGAGGCTCGGGCTCCAGAGGGACCACTCTCTCCGTGACTCCCTTGTCCGTTCCACACTCCCCCCAGCCCCACCACACCCAGCAGTTTGTTCTGCAACTGCCGGAAGTGCTATACCTGCCCCCACACGTCCTCTCTCATCCCCATCCCAGGCTCCAAGATGACTTTCCACATCAAACAGAGGTTTATTTGCACATCTGCTAATGTGGTATACTGCATCCTCTGTACCCGTTGTGGCCTCTTCTACGTCGGGGAAACCAAGCGGAGGCTTGGGGACCGCTTTGCAGAACACCTATGCTTGGTTCGCAATAAATAGCTGCACCTCCCAGTCACAAACCATTTCAACTCCCACTCCCATACCTCAGACGACACATCCGTCCTGGGCCTCCTGCAGTGCCACAATGATGCCTCCTGAAGGTTGCAGGAACAGCAACTCATATTCCGCTTGGGAACCCTGCAGCCCAATGGTATCAATGTGGATTTCACAAGCTTCAGAATCTCCCCTCTCCCCAACTGCATCCCAAAACCAGCCCAGATCATCCCCACCTCTCTAACCTGTTCTTTCTTTTACCTATCCCCTCCTCCAACCTCAAGCCGCACCCCCATTTCCTACCTACTAACCTCATCCCACCCCCTTGACCTGTCCGTCCTCCCTGGACTGATCTATCTCCTCCCTAACTCCTCACCTACACTCACCTTTACTGGCTCCATCCCCGCCTCTTTGACCGGTCTGTCTCCTCGCCACCTATCTTCTCTTCTATCTATCTGCGGTCCACCTCCCCCTCTCTCCCTATTTATTTCAGAACCCTCTTCCCCTCCCTCTCTCTGATGAAGGGTCTAGGCCCGAAACGTCAGCTTTTGTGCTCCTAAGATGCTGCTTGGCCTGCTGCGTTCATCCAGCCCCTCGCTTTGTTATCTCGGATTCTCCAGCATCTGCAGTTCCCATTATCTGTGTTGTTTAGTTGGTAGGTGAATTTTTGTTGGCATGGAGAATGCGTAATACCTCAACCAATCACAGTCCACTTCTCAACCAATCACTACTCATCTTTCTTGTATATAAATGTTGGTTTTCCCCTTGAATTGATACTCTTGCCAATTGTCATGAAAATTGCAAGATGACAAGCTTTCACAGAATGCATCTCTTTTTCAGCAATACTCAATTAAACTGAGTCAAGTGTGTGTCCAAAATTCTGACAACTGTAAATCTATGTTTTAAGGTTCATTGCACCGTATATTCCTGAATTAACAAAAAGATTTTTAAAGGCATTCTTTTCCATGAGAAAATATGTTCACTTAATCTGAAAACAGAGCAATGTGCAATTTTATCACCTGTGGCACATAAGCTTTTCACACCTGTGTTTGAAATAAATGACTTTTGGTTCAGTTTTGTGTCAAGAGCCATCAGGTTTTGCCATTACAATCAGAGAGAATGATTGTGCTCAGAGGTGATTAGGCAGAAGAATTCTTTTTCATACCTTTAAAAGCTTTGTGTAACGAATTTATTTTTTTTTTGTCCTCTGAGGAACAGAGTGCTCTGTACTTTTTGACACATTCCCGTGGTGCAGAGTGAAGCATAGCTAAGGTGGTAGTTTCTGCAAAATAGCACTCTCCATCCAGTCTGCCAACGTGCTGAATCCAGACAAAGAGCTTTTTGTTGACTGAAACACAAAACAGCTGTATAAGCACTCACCAATGAATATCCCCCCTCACTCCTGATTGGAACCAAAACTGAGCTACTGGCTCAGACTGGTCATGTTCTGTGGAGAGGACAGCCAAGTAATCATTAAGATGTGGAACATTCACTAGATTCATAGCTAAATGATCAATTTTGACTTGCCTGTTATCTACATAGATTCTGACTAATTTGCTGAGTATTACCACTTTCTGCTTTTTTTTGTTTATTTGCAACTTCCAAAGTTTTCTGCTATTTGTTTATCTTTTGGACTTTAAGTACCTCCACTTCGGGGCTACCATGACAATAAGGAGCTGACTATCCAACTACATGCAATGAACTCCTCCACATGTGCTCACAGTATGAACCATACCAAAGTTGTTTCGCCATTCCTATGATGCGACTGCAGGATACTGGTGTCCTGACAGCTTCCTGCTTTTAACGTCAAGCCTTCGACCCTTGTCTGCTGAGAATGACGAGCTGGTTGGTCAATGGTGAATGGATCCTGCTGCTCATTCATGTCTAACACAGCAGTCAGTGTATCCTGTGCTAGGGTTCTAGTTGTCTTGGCTTCCAGACATTTGAAATAATCACATTTAAGTTTGGAAAGATGAGAGGCCTTTTTGTTTAATACTTGAAGTGCTACCTTATACAACAGAACAGGCTTATGCTGTTCCTATTACTCATCATGTGAACCTATAGTGCTATTTTCAGTGTGATTCTCTCAAACATACAGAGTAATTCATTCTTCACTAATTATTTCATACCTCAGTACTGATAGGCCCATTTATAACATCCCATCATTTTTAAAAAGGTAATGCCTTGTCAGTCAACTCCAGTCATTAATTTTATAAATGCAGAGTTGGATGAGGAAAATCCAGTTGTCATGGTCCGTTGCAGAACCAATGACTTTGTAAGAGATAGTAAGAATTGCAGATGCTGGGGAATCTGAGATAACAAGGTGTAGAGCTGGATGAACACAGCAGGCCGAGCAGCATCAGAGGAGCAGGAAAGCTGACGTTTCGGGCCTAGACTTTGTAGGAGCCAGGTCTGATGTCCTCTGAGTAGAATTTCAGGACTTAGGTTGCAAGTTAAATTGTAGAACACTAACATAATGTACTCGCTCGTTAGCTGACCCATATGCAATTGGCAGAGAGTTAATCATTTTGGAGAATTAAATTTATATTTAAAAGAGTGGTGTGGGAATAATGGGTTTCAGTTCAAGGGACACTGGCATCAATGCTCAGGGAAGCATCCATTGCAATGGGTTCCTCTTGAACTTGCTGAGAACACTATCCTGGCCAGTCATATGTCTAAGGCTATGGATAGCAATTTAAACCAATAGAGGATGCTTAAGGTGAAGGGAGAATTCAACATCCAAAGGGAAAGCTCAAAGCATCATAACATGTGGTGTGATGTGGTAAAGGTAAGCAAAGAGAGACAGGAAAGGACAAAGAGTTGAACAAAAAATGCACATCAATGTATAAGGTCATTACAGGAAAGACAATTAAAAAGAAAAGTAAATGTAGCTTCTTTGCTTAAGTTGAAGAGTGATTTGCAATGCATTAAAACAGTGACAAAAAGAAAGGTGATAATTTAAATCCAATCATGATTACCAAGACTTGATTACAAAGTGATCAAGTGTGGAAAATAAGCATTTCAAGGAGTATTGTGGAGTTACAGGCAGAATGGCAAAGGAGGATGTGTAGCTTTGCCAGTAAAAGATGACATAAAAGCTTTAGTGAAAGAAGGTCAAATGTCAAACAATCATGAAGTAGAATCAGGATGGGGGCACGTTAAGAATTGCAAATGTCAGAAAACACTGTTTTACAGGACCTCTAACACCGATGGTGCAAGAACATGATACAAGAAATGATTGGAGCTTGTCACAAGGACAATGTGATAATTGTAAGCAACTTTTATCTTCATGTAGACTGAGACAATCAACTTGGCAAGAATGCTGTAGAAGATGAGTCTGTAGAAGGTTTTCATGACATAGTCCAGGAGCAATACATTATGGAAACTATCTTCGATCTGGTTTTGTGTAATTAGGCAGGGTCAATTAATAATATCATATTAAAAGATCCCTCTCGGAAATAGTGTTCAGAGTACCATTGAATTCCATGTTACATTCGAAAATGATGTAAGCCAAATTCAAGCAACAATACTAAACATAAGCAAAATGAATTTCAATGGTATGAGAGGAAAACGTGTGAGGATTAATTCAGTGAAGAGGTTAACGTATATGGCAGTAAATGCAAATACGAAACAGTTAAAGGAACAAATAAAAAAAATCGATGTACGGTTCATTGAAAGCAATAAATTAGCACGAAAAGCTATGTTATTTTTTCATTTAAGAAAATTAGGATTGTGTAAAAAAAACCCTGTAATATTGCAAAAATGATTAAAGTATGAGTATTGGGAATGTTGTAGAAACCAGCAAAGGGCTATCAAAGACTTTAGTCAAAGTGAAAAAGTTGAATATGAAAGTAATCTAACAAGAAATACAAAAATAGAGTTGAATAGTATGGTGACACAGCGCCGGCTGTAAAGATCCTTAAACATTCTTATCAACTTGCTAGCAGATAACAAAAAGTGGTGTGGGGCCTCAGATACTTAATATCTACATGAATGACTTAGACGAAGAGACAGAGAGGAATAAATATACATTTGCTAATAATACAGAGCTATCTAGAAATGTAAGCTGTGGGGGAAAGGACACGAAGAGGTTGCAAAATGATATACAGCAGTTAAGTGAATGGGTAACAAGAAGGCAGACAGATTATAATGTAGAGAATTGCAATGTTTTACACTTTGGCCATAAGATGCAAAATATTATTAAAATGTGTGGAATTTGATGTTCAAAGAGACTTGGATGTGCTTATGCAGGGAACACAGGAAATAAGCATGCAGATCTGGTAAACAGTCATATAACATGTTGGCCTTTATTGCAAGGGATTGGATAGCAGGAATAAAATAGTCTTATTCCAGTGGTACAGCGTTTTGATGAGATCACATCGGAACTACAATATACAGTTTTGGTTTTCATATTTAAGAAAAATATATTTATAGTGGAATGCTATGAAGCAGCTAAATTAGATTAGCACCTGGGATTAGAGAGTTTTCCTACAATGAGAGGCTGAGAGAATGTTCCATCTCTGGTGACTCATTGACCATATTAATAGAAGTTTCTGGAAAAGCTCAGCACGTATGGCAGCATCTGTGCAGAGAAATGAGAGTTAGCGTTTCAGGTCGAGTGACCCTTCCTCAGAACGTTGAGGAAGAGTCACTCGACCTGAAACATTGACTCTGATTTCTCTCCCAGATACTGCCAAACCTGCTGAGCTTTACCATCAATTTCTACTTTTGTCTCTAACTTACAGCATCAGCAAGTCTCTTGGCTTTTATTGACCATATTCATGCTTTGTTCTGTGCACCTTTTCCCAATGATTGGCCTTTGGCAAAGCTGTGCAGATTGATCAATTTGCTTCTTTTCCTTCTCTCTATGAATTTACGTGGCCACCCACACACCTGCACATCCTTTCCTCTGTTTGACTTACATTGTTTCGCTGCTGCTGCTTTCTCTTGGTTTAATTCAAGGCTAGCTGTTAGAGCAGTCAGTGCGTTCAGTCTACTTGTGGCCTTGTGTGTCCTAGCAGTATCCACAGCCAGAGATATGGCGAGCTAAACCTCTTAAATAAACGCTCTCTGTACTGAAGGGTGTGCAGACCCCTAAATTGTTGAAGCTATTGGTTAGTGAACTTTGACTTTTGTTTTATAGCTGCAATTTTCTGCCATGTTAGAAAGTTATCAACAGGCTAATATAATCCTACCTGACCTAAAGATTCATACAAGTAGCTCTGATGAGTCAAAATTTGGCTGGTGATGAGTGGAGATGCGTCAAGCAAATTCATTCCTCAAACTCTAGGATTGATTTGAGCTGACAGATTGGAAACCTTCTGGAAGATTAAGGGAACTGCAAAGTTCAGCCTTTTAAAATTTACTAAGGTATCTTTGGAGCCCAGCTTGTCTATCCAGATTTTCCTAGAACACAAATGTGAATAGCATTCAAATAAGTAATGAACTCTGTGTACAGTTTAATGTGGGTCCTTCTGACTGAAGTATGAGTACACAACACATATACAGACATGCTAAGGATTTCCATGCCTACCTTTAGCTGCAAGCATCGTGTTTTAGTGAGTTACTGACTTGGATTGAGCCTTAAACCAATAGAAAGAAATTGCTTGGATTTAAATTGATTTATGATAAGAAAGCTAGGGCATTAGTTGTCCAACAGAATCAGAAATCTTTGGACAAATGTACGCATGTCATAAAATCATGTACCACACAAAGGGGATCATAAGGACTGAAAAATGATGTCTACCGCAAACCTCAGAATGTCGAAATAATACTTTTAATCAGACATCTATTTTACTGTAAATTATGTATCTTCTGGAAAGCCTATTTGAATAATGGTACAGTAAAAACTCACTGAAATGTTAGATAACCCACTGTCATGCCCTCCTTAATCGTGTGCCCAAAAGCCACATGAGTTCTATTAAGAATGCCCAGGACAGCACTTCTGAGATACAACTGAATCATTTATTTTAACATTCAGTAAATAGATATGAATACATGCTACAGTTTTGATGATCTTGACATTTATCATATGCATGTTCCGTTTGGCAGTTCCAAGTAATCTTGTTGCAGCAATTCAAGATATGTAATAGAATTTCACTGTAACCTTGCTGAACTCCTCCTTTCGTTTAGCATTTTTCAGCAATGCAACACCACTTGCACTTTTAAATTATTTTTAACATTAAAGCTTCAGGAAATTCAGATGACAATTTGATTTTTTTTGTCATGTTAGAAATTAACTGACCCTCCTGAACCTTGTTTAAAATGTTGTAGCCCAATAAGGCATTTATCTGTTGTCAGTTCCTGCAGGGAATTCTTTTCGCCGATCTAGTTACACACTGTTCACTTGTAGTATAAGGATCTCTCAGGAAGACTGAAACAATATAGCAATGTATTAAATTTGAAAGTGATTCAGTGAAGTCTCCTAGTTTTAAAATTCTTCCCTAGTTCTGGACTGATCCACAAGAGGAAATATCCTTTCCATGTCCATCTTGTCAAGGACATTCAAGATTGTATACGCTTCTGTCAAGATCCCCTTCACTCATCTAAACTCCACGGAAACAAGCTCAGCGTGTCTAACCTATTCTCAAAGGTCAGCCTGCTCTGTCCAGATATCAACCTCGTAAATCTCTTCTGAAGTAAATACAATGCACTTACATCCTTAAATATGGAGACCAAATATAAACACAATTTTCAAGGGGGAGTTTCACTAATACCTGGTATAACTGAAGTGTAACATCCTTACTTTTATACTGAATTATAAAAGGACAGCATCCCATTTCCCTTCTTGAATCTGTACTGTACCTGCATACTAATATTTTGTGACTCATGCAGCAGCGCGTCTAAATCCATCATTACATATTTTAGCAGCTCACATTCTCTGACAGTGGGACTGCCAGTTTTTCAGTGTTGGACAGCTTCCTGTTGATCCTCCAGATTCAAGTGCAAATTATCAGCTACCTCTGGGAAAACAGATTAATTGGTCTGTGTTTCTGGCAATCCAGGCTCCCATTCGGTCCTGACATTGGTGTTGCAGAGACTGTGGGAAAGTTCTGCCTGATGCAGTTAGAAATTTCTCCGTCATAGCCAAGTGCAATAAGTAAGATTACAGCAAATGTTAAAAATACGCTCAAAGGTATATATTATCTGTGAAGGGAAAAGCAAGGTTAATATTTCAACTGTAACCCGTCAGAGATGAACACTAAAAGACAAACAAACGTATCGCTAAAAATAACAGCAGATGCTCTAATCTCAAAAAAATGGTGAATAGATTAAATGACCCGCAACCAATTAAAAGAATGAAACTGTTGAATGATAAAGCGTTGGAAGACTTTGAAATGAATGCAGATTATTAAGGCGCTGAAGCTGAATGAGATGCCTACACAAGTGAAACGTTTCAGTTGCATTTGATAAAGATCAATGGTGATCACCTTCTTTGCTGATTTTGCAGCTTTTGATAGAATTCGGCTTAAGAACTACATTGAGCAGATGCTGGGCCAGAATGGTTTGTTTTGAGTGAGATCAAGGACAGTGTAGATCATATAATCCCTTCAGTGTGGAAGAAGGCCATTCAGCCCAACAGGTCCACAATGCCCCTCCGAAGAGTATCCCACCCCTTCTCATTCCCCAACTCCTGCATTTCCCCATATCTAACCCACCTAACCTAAACATCGCGGGATGCTACAGGCAATTTAGCACTACCAATCCACCTAACCTGCACATCTTTGGACGGTGGGAGGAAACCGGAGCACCTGGAGGAAACCCATGCGGAAACAGGGAGAATGTGTAAATTCCACAGACAGTCGCCTGAGGATGGAATTGAACCTGGGCCCCTGGTGTGGTGAGGCTAACCACTGAGCCATCATGCTGCGCAGATTCAGTTCCAGTAGAGTCTACTGCAGCAGTTGATACTGGCAGGTATTGTTTTAGCCAGTTTAAAGGTAGGTAGATGTTTAATAGTTTTGAACAGAAGAGCTTAAATGGTAGTAGGGTCATACTTTAAATCACACAGAAATTTCTTCTTAGTTGCCAGAAGTTTGGAAAAGTTTGTTTAATTTATGTAATAATGCCAAACAAAAGACAAAGAAATTTATATTTTGGTGGTGCCTTAAGACTTACCTGATGTCTCAAAGTTAATTGCAGTGAATTTTTTTTCAAGTACAGTCATTGTCTGGTGGTCAGTTTAAAAAAAGCAAGTTTTTCATAATCAGAAAAGTAGCTGAATAGCCTGATCCTTTAAGGACTAGAAGGGAGGTGGAGTCAGGGGGCCGGGGTAATATTTGTTTCTGATGGGAGTGTGTTGGGAATTAGATTGGACCCTGCGGAATGTATAATGATGTTTATGTAATGTTGATGGCAGTGTGCATGATTATGTACTGAGAATTAGAAGGGTGCAGAAGTTTTGTCAGAGTCTTAATAGAATGTGGTTACCTACTTCTGTTGTAAGTGAAGAGGTCTTAAGGAAAGTACTTAGAACTGAAGAAGCAGTATCTGGTACTGATGATAAAAGATGAAGCTGGCCCATCAGAATTCCACCACTTCAACATTGAGTCTGCACATGTGATAAATTTTTTGATTTGATTTTATTATTGTCACATGTATCTGGGTACAATGAAAAGTTTAACATGCAGTACAGGCAGATCATACCTTACAAAGTAGATAAGGGTAATAGAAAAGAACAATGAATGCAAGTTACAGCTGCAGAGAAGGTACATAAAGAGCAGTGTCGACATTACATTTGAAATTGGAGAAGTCCATTCAGAAGTCAAATAACAGCAGGTATGAAGCTGTTCTTGAATCTGTTGGTACGTGTTTTTAAGTTTTCGTATCTTCTGCCTGACAGAAGAGTTTGGAGACTACAACTGAGATGGGAGTTGTTTTCTATTATGTTGGTTGCCTTTCTGAGGCAACAGGAAGTATAGGTAGAGTCAGCGGATGAAAGATTAGCTTGTGTGATGAACTGGACTGTGTTCACAACTCTGTCGTTTCTTAGTCCTGGACACAGAGTTGAATTCTGATAGAATGTTTCCTGTGGTGTATCTGCAAAAAAACTTGGTAAGAGTCTTTATCAATATGCCAAATTTCCTTAGCCTCCTGAGGAAGTGGAGGTGTTGTCGTGCTTTCTTGACCATCGTTTCAAGGTGGGTGGACTAGGACAGATTGTTGGTGATTGTCGCTCCTAGGAACTTGACACTCTCGACCATCTCCACCTCAGCTCCATTGATGTAGACAGGGGTGTGCCCTACACCTCGCTTCCTAAAGTCAATGACCGGCTCTTTTGTTTTGCTGATGTTGAGGGAAGGTTGTTACACCGCGCCTCCAAGCACTCTATTTTCTCCTGTATTCTGTCTCATGGTTTGAGCTCCAGCTACAGCAGTGATGTCATAGCAAACTTGTAGATGGAGTTCGGGTGAAACTTGGCCACACAGTCATGAGTGTACAGGGAGTCTGATAAGGGGCTGAGCATGCAGTGTGGTGGAGGTGCTGTTGCCCTTTTACGCTGATTGCAGTCAATCCCTTAAATGTATAGTTTTCCAGATATTCTGTGCTACACCTTATGCATATTTCCAGCCAAAATAATAATGCCAGTGGGTAAATTAACATATAATGTTAATGCAGCAGCTGTTTGAATAGACGTGTGATTCATTTGCATTGCTTTTTTCTCCATATCTAATAGACTAAACATTATGTCACACATCAAAGCTGTTGGCTGCTATGTCAGTCAAAAGAGAGTCAAATGATACTTTTATCACATTTTTTGGTCATTAAGTAATTAAAGTTAGCAATTCAAGCTTTATGGTGTGCATCTTCAACAGTATTGGCTGGTTAGAGATCAAAACTGACGGCAGGAAACAATTTTCTGCTTGCTAAACCAGGAATGCTGAGACTTTAGTGACCTGAATTCAGGGCTTACCTAGGATTCCTGTCTAGTAAAACTTGCGCATGACCTCACCAGTGTTAATTGGTCAATTGCAATCTTGTAACAGAGTTACTTAAAGGTATTGAAATACTTGGGGATTTTTTTACCCCAAGTAAAAACTTATCATATAAGTACCAGGAAAACAGTTCAATGCGAAACATATAAGCTGACCACCTGGAATACCAGAGATAATGGGAACTGCAGATGCTGGAGAATTCCAGGATAATAAAATGTGAGGCTGGATGAACACAGCAGGCCAAGCAGCATCTCAGGAGCACAAAAGCTGACCTTTTGGGCCTAGACCCTTCATCAGAGAGGGGGATGGGGAGAGGGAACTGGAATAAATAGGGAGAGAGGGGGAGGCGGACCGAAGATGGAGAGTAAAGAAGATAGGTGGAGAGAGTATAGGTGGGGAGATAGGGAGGGGATAGGTCAGTCCAGGGAAGACGGACAGGTCAAGGAGGTGGGATGAGGTTAGTAGGTAGATGGGGGTGCGGCTTGGGGTGGGAGGAAGGGATGGGTGAGAGGAAGAACCGTTTAGAGAGGCAGAGACAGGTTGGACTGGTTTTGGGATGCAGTGGGTGGGGGGCAAGAGCTGGGCTGGTTGTGTGGTGCAGTGGGGGGAGGGGACGAACTGGGCTGGTTTAGGGATGCAGTAGGGGAAGGGGAGATTTTGAAACTGGTGAAGGCCACATTGATACCATTAGGCTGCAGGGTTCCCAGGCGGAATATGAGTTGCTGTTCCTGCAAACTTCGGGTGGCATCATTGTGGCAGTGCAGGAGGCCCATGATGGACATGTCATCTAAAGAATGGGAGGGGGAGTGGAAATGGTTTGCGACTGGGAGGTGCAGTTGTTTGTTGCGAACTGAATACCAGTCTGTCCAATCCTGATTATATTTTGATTGACCACAATTCACTTGCAAGGTCAATTTTAAGTTCAGTCCAATTTTTTGCAGAGTGGGCAACTGAGAAGAATCAAATTTAATCAGGTACGTTCAAGGCTTTCCACGGTTGATGGGCACCTCAGGGCTGGAGTTTTACTTTAAATTTGAATATTTAGATAATTACTGCACAGTGCCTTTAAGGAGTTAGTTTAATTTGATTTTTTTGATGTTAACATCACGTAAAAGAGTGGCTCTCACCATCTCATTGCAACTTTATGTTGTGAGATGTAGCATGAGAGGGCGTTGGGGCCTGGTTGACATCTAATTCAAAGGGTTTTGAGTTATTATTTAACAGAAATAATGTGCAACCATGCAGAGAAACCGGAGCGTGGCAACTGGTATGGATGTTGTCTTGAAAATCTGGTACAGGCACAGTGGGCCAAATGATCTCCATCTGAACTGTAATGCTTCTGTAATTTGGTGATAAAGATTGTTTTATTTGACACTGGCTATGAACCATGGGTGGCTTATAGTTTGCTGCTCCAAGCCTCGTATCTAGATGTTTTAGATCAACTTGTTCAGACATGTCATGACACGCTTCCATATAGAAATTTTATAGGAACTTTACAGCGTAACACTCAAACTGTTTAGGTGAAATATTTGAGATTGATTGCACCGATTGCACATACTCATCGAAAGCAATGAGACACCATATGTCTCACATACGCATGTAATGGATAATTATGAGGAGTTGATTATGGCTTGTGAAGGACTGTCCTGAAGATGGACAAAATGACACACAGGTGCAGGACAAGAATATACTGAAGGTGTTTTGTTTTCACTCATGGGACATAGGCATTGCTGGCTGAGCCAGCATTTATTTAAGGATGAGATTTCTAAATTCCTGGAAGTGCAGGGTCAGATTAGAACAAGTCAGCATGGATTTAGTAAGGGGAGGTCGTGCCTGACAAACCGGTTAGAATTCTTTGAAGAGGTAACAAGTATGTTAGACCAGGGAAACCTCGTAGATGTCGTCAATCTAGACTTCCAAAATGCCTTTGATACAGTGCCTCATGGGAGGCTGCTGAGCAAGGTGAGGGCCCATGGTGTTTGAGGTGAGCTACTGGCTTGGATTGAGGATTGGCTGTCTGACAGAATGCACAGAGTTGGGATAAAAGGCTCTTTTTCGGAATGGCAACCGGTGACGAGTGGTGTCCCGCAGGGTTCAGGGTTGGGGCTGCAGCTGTTCACTTTGTATATTAATGATCTGGATGAAGGGACAGGGTGCATTCTGGTGAAATTTGCCGATGATGCAAAGATAGGTGGGCAGGCAGGTAGTACTGAGGAGGTGGGGAAGCTGCAGAAAGATTTAGACAGTTTAGAAGAGTGGTCCAGGAAATGGCTGATGAAATTCAATGTGAGTAAATGTGAGGTTTTGCACTTTTGAAAAAAGTATACAGGCATGGACTATTTTCTAAATGGTGAGAAAATTGGCAAAGCAGAAGTACAAAGGGATGTGGGAGTGTTGGTCCAGGATTCTCTAAAGGTTAACTTGCAAGTAGAGCCGTAATTAAGAAAGTAAATGTAATGTTGTCGTTGTTGAGGGGAGATCTAATAGAAACTTACAAGATAATGTATGGCTTAGAAGGGGTGGTCGCTAGGAAGTTGTTTACATTAGGCGGGGAGACTAGGACCTGTGGGCACAGCCTTAAAATTAGAGGGGGTAAATTTGAAACTGAAATGAGACGACATTTCTTTAGCCAGAGAGTGGTGGGTTTATGGAATTCATTGCCGTGGAGTGCAGTGGAGGCCGGGACGTTGGATGCCTTCAAGGCAGAGATCGACAAATTCTTGATCTCACTAGGAATCAAAGGCTACGGGGAGAGTGCAGGGAAGTGGAGTTGAAATGCCCATCAGCCATGATTTAAATGGCGCAGTGGACTTGATGGGCTGAATGGCCTTACTTCCAGGCCTAAGTCTTATGGTCTTGTGGTCTTATTGCACATCCATAGTTGCCTCTGAGAAAGTGGTGGTAAGCTTCCATCTTGAACCATTGCAGTCTTTCTGCTGTGGATAGACCCGCAATGCCATTAGAGAGGAAATTTGTCCAAGCTGAAGGTATGGTTATATATTTCCAAGTGATGATGGTGAGTGACTTGGAGGGGAATTTGAAAGTGGTGGATGTCCTTTTCTAGTAGAATCATAGAGTCATTGAGCCATCCAGCATGGAAACAGACCCTTCAGTCCAACCAGTCCATGCTGAACATAATCCCAAACTAAAATAGTCTCGCCTGCCTGATACTGGCTCATATCCCTCCAAATCTTTCCGATATTTCCAAATGTCTTTTAAACTTTGTAATTGTATCCACATCCACTACTTTATCAGGAAGTTCATTCTGCATGCAAATCACCCTCTGTGTGAGAAATTTGCCTCTTATGCCTTTCTTAAATGTCTCTCCTGTTACCTTAAAAATATGCCCCTAGTCTTGAAATCCCCCATCCAAGGGAAGAGACAACTACTATTAACTCTATCTACACGTCTCATTATTTTATAAACTTCTATCAGGTCGCCTCTCAACCGCCTTCGCTCCTGTGAAAAAGGTCCCAGCCAACCCAGCCTTTTTTTAAAATTCAAAACCTTCCATACCTGCCAACTTCATGTTAAATCTCTCTTGAACCAGCTTTATAATATCCTTCCTGTAGCTGGGCGGCCAAAACTGGACACAGTATTCCAGAAGATGTCTCACCAATGCCCTGTACAACCTCAGTGTGACTTCCCAGCTCTTTACTCAAAGGACTGAGGAATGAAATCAAGCACGCTAAATGCCTCTTTAACCACCCTTTCTATATGTGACACAAACTTCAAAGAATTATATATGTGTACCCGAGGTCCCTCTATTCTACAGCACTAACCAAGGCCCTACCATTCATTGTAAAGGCCTCCCCTTGTTTGTTGTACCAAAATGCAATGCTTCACATTTGTCCAGATTTAACTCCATCTGCCACTTTTCAGCCCATTGACCCATTTAATCAAGATCCTTCTATAATCTTAGAAAACTTTCTTCACTGCCTACTATGCAACCAATTTTGGTGTTGCACACAAACTTACTAACCATGCCTTCTATTTTCTCATCCAAACCATTTAAATAAATGTCAAACAAAAGATGACCCAGAACCGATCCCTGTGGAACACTGCCGGTCACAGGCTCCCAGTACGAAAAACAACCCTCCACTATTACTGAGATAACAAGGTGTAGAGCTGGATGAACACAACAGGCCAAGCAGCATCAGAGGAGCAGGAAAGCTGATGTTTCAGGTCTAGACCCTTCTTCAGAAAACCCTCCACTATTACTGTCTGTCTCCTGCCATTAAAGCAATTATGTATCCATTTAGCAAGCTCACCATGTAACCTAACTTGACTAATTAGTCTACTATGCTGAACCTTGTCAAAGGCTTTACAAAAATCTAAATGAATAACGTCTACTGCTGTTGCCATCATCAATCTTTTTAGAAACTTGCTGAAAAAACTCAATCAAGTTTATGAGACACGGTTTTCCTCGCACAAAACCATGCTGAGTATCCCTTATCAATTTTTGCTTCTAAATGTCCATAAATCCCATCTTTTATAATCACCTTCGACAATTTACCCACAACCAATGCCAGACTTGCAGGTCTCCACTTCCCCAGTTTCTCCTTACAACCATTCTTAAACTAAGGTATAACATCAGTCACCCTCCAGTCATCAGGCACCTCACCCATAGTTACAGATGATGCAGATATTTCTGCAAGGGGTCTCATAATCTCCTCCCTTACTTCCCACAACATTCTGGGATACATTAGATCAGGTCCCAGAGATTTACCCACCTTTATATTCTTTAAGACCTCGCAAACCTCTTCTTATGTAATGTGAACTGTTTTTAAAACATTAATGTTTATTTCTCTGCATTCTCTAGACTCCATTTCTTTCTCCACAGTAAAAACTGATGTGAAATATTCATTTAGTATCTTTCCTACCTCCTACAGTCCAACTCAAGGATGGCCTCCTTGATCTTTAAGAGGCCATCTGCTCTCTCTGGTTATCTTGTTGCTCTTAATGTGTTCGTAGAATCTCTTTGGATTATCTTTAACCTTATCTGTCAATGCCATCTCACATCCCCTTATTGCCTTCCTGATGTCTTTGTCAAGAATGCCCTATACTCTTCAAATTGATTAAAAGATCAATTAAACCACATTGTCTATATCTAAAATAAGATTCTGTTTTATGCTTGACTAGAACCTCCATATCTTTATTCATCTATTGTTCCTTAATCTTATCAGCCTTACCCTTCACCCTAACAGGAACAAAATGCCTCTGAACTCTTGTCATCACACTCTTGAAACCCTCCCACTTGTCAGATTTCCTTTTATCTGTCAACAGTCTACTCCAATCAACTTTTGAAAGTTCTTGTCTCATCATTAAAAATTGCCTTACTCCAATTAAAAACTTTAGCTTTTGTGGAAAGCGCATTTTTTTCCATAACCAATTTGAAACTGATAGAATTGTGATGGCTAGATCCAAAGTGTTCCCCCACTTTTATTTCAATTACTTGCCCTGCCTTGTTGCCCAAAAGGTCTAGTTTTGCTCTTTCTCTAGTAGGAGCATCCACATATTGATAAAGAAAATTTTCTTAAACACATTTAACAAATTCTTCACCATCCAAACCTTTAACACTATGGTAGCTCCAGTCAATGTTTGGAAAATGAAAATCCCCCATTATTACAACTTTATTAGGCTTACCTTTATCTGAGATCTCCCTACATATTTGTTTGTCAATTTTCCTCCAACTATTCGGAGGCCTATAGTACAATCCCATCAAAGTGATCGTTCTTATTTGTAATTTCTACCGATACACTTTCACTGAACGATCTTTCAGAAATATCTTACCTTGTTACGGCAAGAATGTATTCCTTAATCAAAAATGCGACACCGCCTCCTTTCTTGCCTCCTTTTCTGTCCTTCCTATAGTGTCTAAAACCTGGAACACTGAGCTGCCAGTATTGTCCATCTTTCAGCCATCTTTCTGTAATAGCTATAACATCCCAATCCCATGTTCTTAAACATGCCCTGATTCATCAGCCTTACCTGCAAGACCCCCTGCATTGAAATAAATGCAGTTAAGTTCTTCCGAGTTGCTACATATTCTGGCTGTGTCTTGTTTTTTCTTTTCTAATTGACATGCTCTCGTCACATTCAAATCCTTCCCCATCAGTCCTTCTATTTATGTTGCTACTTAGAATTCCTCCACTCCCCCTCTCTGTCAGTATAAATTCTCCTTCAATGGGAACGAACAAGTATCCCTATTAAGATATTGGTCCCTTTCCAGTTTAGGCCATCCTTTTTAAATAGTTATTCTTTTAATTCCAAAAGACATACCAATTGTCCAAAAACTTGAATCCCTGAACAATACAGCAGCTCTTCAGCCATTGATTTATCACCTTTAACCTTCTGGTCCTTCACTCATTTGTATTTGACATTGGAAGTAAACCAGAAGTTGTTACTTGGCAAGGTTCTATTTTTTAACCTCCTTTCTAGCCTCTTAAATTCACTTTGTACTTATTTAATCTTTTCCCTAGAAATGTCATTCCTGCCAATGTGTGCCATAATTTCTGGCTTCTTAGTCTCACCTTTAATAATATGTTTGAAATGTTTAGAGAGATCCTTATTCCTAGCATCAGAAAAGCAACAAACTATCCTAAATTCACACTCACTGCCACAGAATCTCCTGTCTATACCCCTGTCACTATTCCAATAATTCTATTAAATCTTCTCAAATGCTGCCTAACAAAAGAACCATTCCAGGTATCTAGTAACTGACTGGCCCTTCCATTTTCCTCAGAGAGACTGTCATCTTCTACAGTTCCAAAAACTGAATATCTATTTGATAGAGGAATAGTCACCAGAGACTTGTGAACTACCTTCTTAACTTTTCCAACAGTCACCCATCTATCTGACTGTTCCTGCTGTGTAATAACATTTCTAAATCTACTAGCCATCTCACTCTGTCACTCATACATGCCCTTAATAACATTAAGCCTAAAAAACGTTTCAATAACTCACATGTATATAAAATAAACTACCTTTTATTACCTACAGAAAATAATGTTAAAATGAGAAAAATTTAAAAAAATATATAAAATCAACCACTTAGTTGATTGACTGAATAAAAAATGACTCCTCTTCAATAAATTCCCCAAAGAGAAAAAAAATCTTCTCCAGAGCCGACCACATATGGGACTCTCCAGAACGAAAACACAACTCCTTACTTTAAAAAGTTCACTTTTTCAAAAAAATACCCTTGGCACTGTAAAAAAGACTTTCTTAAAAACCTTTCTCAATGTGAAAAAAGTCCTCTTAAAACACAGGTTGGTGTTGATTGTGTCTTAGGAAGGCGCTGTCTAGTAAGCTTCGGTGAGTTATCCCGCTGTATTTTATAGATGGTACATATTGCTACTGTACATGTGAGATAGATTAGGAACAACTGTTCCCAATCTCTGGGAAGTCTCTGAATTAGAGACAGATATTCACAAAATTGGAGCTAGCCTTCCCAGGAGTGAAATCAGGAAATACCTCATCACACAAAGGATAGTGGGTGTTTGGAACTCTCTTCTGCAAAGCCCATTGATCATGATTCAATTGTTAGTTTTAATTCTGGGGTTGATAGATTATTGCTGATCAATAGCAGTAAGGAATGCTCCTAATCTAACTTAGCTGCTCCCTCAACATTTTCAAAAACTTGGAGAGAAAGCAAAATTTTGGGTCCAGTGACCCTTCTTCAGAAGTGATTGTAGCTAAGATAAGGTTGGTATTTCTGCTGAAGCTGGGCTGAGGAGAAGGGGGGAGTAAACAATAGGTGGAGATGGAGCACGGAGAGTTGGTCATTACCCATTCTTTTGCCTAAATTTCTCCCCACAGATAATGGCAGATTTGCTGAGTTTCTCCAGCAATTTCTGTTTTCAAACCTTATTGGGTTTACTCATGTCCGTTGGGGAAGGATAGCTGGCATGCCTACCCAGACCTACCTGTGACTCCGAAACCACAACAATGTGGTTGCTTCTTAATGGTCCTCTGAAATGGCCTAACATCCCGTTCAATTCAAGGAGGTTTAGGAATGAGCAACTAATGCTGGCTCTGTCAGCATCATCTGCTTTCCACGAAAGAATTAAAAATCGTTCCAAATCATATATATATATATATCACAAATGATGGAAAAATGGTTGATTTCTGAGAACCTTTTAAAGGAACAGACAATTCAAAGATAAAATGTTACTTGGTCCCCTAGCATTGCTTTTTAAAAAGCCTTGCAATCTCCACTGTAATGAGGTGCTATAATTTCATTTTGGTATCCTAATACCTAATTCCTAATGCTGCTTTTTTAATACCTGCCCCTGTTTCCTTCATGGCTGAATATTTTCTCGAGTGAAATACTCCTTTGTAGACTAGATTCCCTGTTCCCTCATTGATACTTCAGTTTATCTTGAACCCTAATGTCTTTTATCTAGGAATGTACCATCTCCTGGGAGCATCTTTGTCCTTCAGCAGTAATTTAAAACAAACCAGTTTTCCTCTGTATCAGTGATAATGGGAACTGCAGATGCTGGAGAATCCAAGATAATAAAGTGTGAAGCTGGATGAACACAGCAGGCCAAGCAGCATCTCAGGAGCACAAAAGCTGACGTTTTGGGCCTAGACCCTTCATCAGAAAGGCGGATGGGGAGAGGGTTCTGGAATAAATAGGGAGAGAGGGGGAGGTGGACCGAAGATGGAGAGAAAAGAAGATAGGTGGAGAGAGTATAGGTGGGGAGGTAGGGAGGGGATAGGTCAGTCCAGGGAAGACAGACAGGTCAAGGAGGTGGGATGAGGTTAGTAGGTAGGAGATGGAGGTGCGGCTTGGGGTGGGAGGAAGGGATGGGAGAGAGGAAGAACAGGTTAGGGAGGCAGAGACAGGCTGGGCCGGTTGTGTGGTGCAGTGGGGGGAGGGGACGAACTGGGCTGGTTTTGGGATGCAGTGGGGGAAGGGGAGATTTTGAAGCTAGTGAAGTCCACGTTGATACCATTGGGCTTCAGGGTTCCCAAGCGGAATATGAGTTGCTGTTCCTGCAACCTTCGGGTGGCATCATTGTAGCACTGCAGGAGGCCCATGATGGACATGTCATCTAAAGAATGGGAGGGGGAATTGAAATGGTTCACTTTTTGCAACCCAGCACACTTTTATTCTACCTTGTGAAATCTGAACCCTCTGAAATTAAGCTCTTGTCAAAAAAACATCAGCAGCTGAAATCGTGATTATATTGGTACTTCTCGCACGTACAGATCAGTTGCCAGCACACAAATAATCACTAAAATCAAATAATTGCCACCTCTGGTGTTTTCCTAATACCTTGAGAGGCAGAGACACAGTCATTAGCAAGATCTAATTTAAGCACTGATTACATCTGAATATTTACTGGAAGCAAAAGGCCATCATTCCAGCTTTAATTCCAATAGTTCTAATATCAATTCAAAATATTTCAGAAAGCTTCCTCATTGTGCTTACATGGTTGCCGTCCATGAACAATCAATCATTCCTTGTAATTGAAGTTAGTGAACTTGTTGTTGTTACTTATATCAACTGCCCAGCATTAGTGGGACTTTGTAATGAATTTCTATATTGTTGTTACAAGTCATTTAAAAGGTACTTAGTACATTTTAAGTTCATCTTTTAGTTCCTGATTCAAGTGGACCTCCATCCTTCCTGAAAAAATTATATATGCCAGAAATATCTTCCAGTTACCAATAACAGTGGTCCACAAGACCTCTGCATCAGTACATTGTAAATCAATGTACTGATTTCCATGGGAACCCCATAATAATTGGAAGAGTAGTGGATAACCACAGGAAGTGTTCCTGACAGTGAAAGAGTTTCAGACATCTTGGAGTGGGAATGAATTGCAGTCATCACACAAGGAAGGCAGTGTCAGATCCCAAAGCGTCATTGGAGTGAAAGGCCTTCTGGCAACTTCAATTCCTCTACCTGTTGCACTTCTTTCTTGAATATACTCCTCCGTAATTTCCTGTAAACTCAAGTTTGGCACTGGTTATCCTCTAATTTCTGCAGTCTCAGCATTTGACACTGGAATCAACATCAGTGAATTGATTTACAATGCCAGTGAGTATTATATTAATCAGGTACAACATTTATCAGTGACTGAGTGCCAATTCTGGTGAGTTTCATCAACGATTTCTCTCCATGAGTCCTAGTGGGTTTTTTCACACTATTCTCTGCAGTCTACTTTAATAGCCATACCCCAGACCTCAGTGGTGCCCCTCTTGTGCTATCTACCCTGTCACCAGCAGTGGAACAACCGACCAAGCTGGAACCTCCTGGGATTCCCAGCACCAGTGCAGTTTGAAAAGCCCGGCTATGAGCCATGTTAAATACTGTCAGCCAGTGCAACTAGTGGGAGAGGGAACCAAAAATAATTGCTTCTTAGGGCACGTAGGTGGCATGGCTGACCATTCGTTGCAAACACAAGTGCACATTTGTAAATGTGTCGCTGTTTAAGAATAAAGCTATGCTACTAATCACCTTTAGCATCATCTCATAGTGCTCCTCTTTCCTTAACCCCAAGTGCAGTAAATATCTTTTCATTGTTCACTGTGGTACCTTCACATACTGGAAAACCTTCAGATGGTTGAAGTCATTCACTTTTATTCAGCAACAAAAAAAGGCAAAGACAGTGAAAAGCTAAGAAAGTGAAAGTGCATTTGCTTTTCTGACAGAGGGACTGCTTGCCTTTTGAGCAGCAACAGCAGTCAATGAGAGAGCAGCACACCCAGCTCTCATCTATTTGAACCGCTGCCAATCATATCCTGTCAGGCTTGTGCTCAATGCTGTAGAGCTCTGTGATGTTCCTCCTGCTTAGTGTTCTCCTCTTCCTCCTAGAAAAATGCTGTTGCTCTCTCAGCTCTTCCTCTTAATTGGCATCTCCTCTTTATTAGTCACAGTTATATAGAGCAGCTTGCAAGGATTATGTAAGTATCCGTGGGCCTGACAGAGGGCTACTCCTCTTAGACTTTGAGAAAAGGCCATCTGTATTATGCGGTGTGTTTGCCATATACATTGCTGACACAAGCTGCAGGCATGACATTGATGCAGCGTGTTCCCCATCTTGACTGCTGATCACTGTCAACCCTGACAAGCTTCCTGGCTTTGTGCCTAAACTAAAAAGTAAGGTAAGACAGAACTACTATGATTATTTTAATCCCTGGAAGAGGAACCAAAGTGCAAAAAGATAAGGCATGGATTCTGTGAGCATCCATGTAGGCAAAAATAAGTGGACACCAGGGGAGCAAGCTAGTAGCCTTGAGATGTACCCTGATATTTCACCACAGCTTTTGATCATCTGATCTCATATCAACATATGTATCATGGTGTAATATTACCATTTAATAATGGTTCTGAGGGGCACTTTTGGATGTTATATTTTTTAACACCTTGAATATAATTCCATCCCTTTATAGCTCAGTTGGTTGGGCCGCTGTTTTGCAATGCAGAGTGATGCCAACAGCGCGGGTTCATTTCCCACACCTACTGAGCTTACTATTCAGGTCACACCTACTCAACCTCATCCCTTACCTGAGATGTATTGACCTTCAGGATAAGCCACCACCAGTTGTCTCTCTGTAGTGGGAGAGCAGCCCTGTGATCAGGTAGAACTGTGGCAATTTACCTTTATTCCTTAACATAAATTATCATTTCTGAGCTAATTAGCCCCCATTAATGTAATGAAAGTTGTCAGTGTTTTATCATTCATGCAAACATAAAATTGGTAATAACTGCCTCACTTTCTCCCTATCACATCCTTTGATCTTATACTTGTATCTTCCAACTCAGCTCTCGAAAACTCCCTTAACTGGAGGACCTCTTCCCACAATATCCTCCCATTATGTCAGGGTGGAGCTTCGACTAGCAAGGCACAACTACTTACTTTCCTCCCTTTCCTTCCAATATATCTTGGTGTGTTTGAAGATTGTAACTTTTTGGATTTGTGATTAGTTTTTGGAGGGACAGCAGATCAAAGGCACTGTTGTGAAGCTACAGACTGTTATTAAAATCCGTGCATAGCCAAGTCAAGCATTTAGAATTTGATTATCATAGAAATATGTGATTTCGGTGTCGCTATGGGAGATGGAGGCAGTAAAGTAGCAGTAGAACTGCAGAAGAAGATATCCAAATTCATCACATATTTGAAATCTGCCATTTACTTTGGATGTTTAACTATTTCTGATTTTAAGAGAAGGACGTTAAGTGTGTTTTAACTTCCCCCTTCACCAGCAGAATGTTGAAGGCATACATGCTGAAAAGAAGGCGTCCTCTTTCACAGCGACCTTGCAAGTAGTCATGGCTGAGAGTACAATCAGGTCTGGCTACTTCTGTCCTGAGCAAGTTGGTTTGATCATTCTAGATGTTAGCAATGAGGGAAATGAAGCCTCATCCGCCAGTTACAGATTCCCTCTCTAAAACGAAGCTGCAGTTCTAATGTCACTTCAGATAGCGTACAAAAGATGCACGGTGTCTAAGGTTAGGAATTAAATCATTCAGGGCAGTTGAGAAATGCTGGAGGAGCTGAGTAGTTGTGGAGAAGAATGCTCAAGAAGGGTCGATTGACCTGACATGTAAAGTTCTGCTTTCTATCCACAGATACAGTCAGACCTGCTGAGTTTCTCTGGCATTTTCTGATTTTGTTTCAGATTTCCAGCATGTGCAGTTTCTTTATTTTATTAACACTTAGGAAAGTTAGATAGGAACTACAGGGTAGAGAGAGATAATGGGAACTGCAGATGCTGGAGAATTCCAAGATAATAAAATGTGAGGCTGGATGAACACAGCAGGCCAAGCAGCATCTCAGGAGCACAAAAGCTGACGTTTCGGGCCTAGACCCTTCATCAGAGAGGGGGATGGGGAGAGGGAACTGGAATAAATAGGGAGAGAGGGGGAGGCAGACCGAAGATGGAGAGTAAAGAAGATAGGTGGAGAGAGTGTAGGTGGGGAGTTAGGGAGGCGATAGGTCGGTCCAGGGAAGACGGACAGGTCAAGGAGGTGGGATGAGGTTAGTAGGTAGCTGGGGGTGCGGCTTGGGGTGGGAGGAAGGGATGGGTGAGAGGAAGAACCGGTTAGGGAGGCAGAGACAGGTTGGACTGGTTTTGGGATGCAGTGGGTGGGGGGGGGAAGAGCTGGGCTGGTTGTGTGGTGCAGTGGGGGGAGGGGACGAACTGGGCTGGTTTAGGGATGCAGTAGGGGAAGGGGAGATTTTGAAACTGGTGAAGTCCACATTGATACCATATGGCTGCAGGGTTCCCAGGCGGAATATGAGTTGCTGTTCCTGCAACCTTCGGGTGGCATCATTGTGGCACTGCAGGAGGCCCATGATGGACATGTCATCTAGAGAATGGGAGGGGGAGTGGAAATGGTTTGCGACTGGGAGATGCAGTTGTTTGTTGCGAACTGAGCGGAACTACAGGGTAGTAAACTTTGGAGGGAGTAGTTTGCAGAGCCCCTTTGTATCATGTTGTTGGATTCAGTATCAATCATTAAATAATGGGAGCTTATAACAAGGATTGTGCAATAATCATGGAGTGACTTTAATCTTTACATGAAACTGGACAGTTTAAATTAGCAAAGATAATCTGGAGTGAATGGAACGCACTTGGGACAGTGTCCTAGACATGGTTGATCAGTAATGTTATATTAAAGGTTGCTAGGAGAGGAGTAAACAAAATATAATAGAAATTCTCATTAGGTTTGAAAGAGGCATACCTATGTATTAGCGAGTGTTAAGTAAAGCTAGTTTCATCATTATAGAAATGAATTGGCTCAAAAAGGCTTATAATAATGAGAAGAATAATACTGGTGGTATATTTCTGAGGATTGGACATCCAGCAAAAGATGACCAAAATATTAATAAATAGTGGGAAAGTAGAATGAGTAAACTGGTAAAGAACATGGAAACAGTCGGTAAGATCTTCTAAAGGTATAGGTTTATAAGAAGTAGAATAGCTGAAATTAATATGCATTCCTTAGAGGCCAAAGCAGGAAAAGTGACGCACTAAAAGGCCTTGGCAGAATAGATGATGAGAGCTTGTTTTCCAGAGTTGTTAAGAATTTACACCTGAAGGGCATAGTCCTAAAATAAAGAATTTTCATTTCAGAGTTATATAGAGATGAATTTCTTCGCACAGAAGATTATAAAATTTTGGAATGTGGACATTTTGTGGGGTGGTCAGTCATTGAGAATATTCAAGGCTGTGACAGATACATTTTTGGACTCCAGAGGATTAAGGGATTAGACAGGAAAGTGGAGTTTTGGTCTTTGACGGCTGTGACTTTATGGAATGGTGCATAGGCCTGTGGAGCTACGTGGCCTAGTCCTGTATACATTGTAATGCTCTGTCACTACTCTCATTTACTTTCACTACTCTCATTTACTTCCACACTGATTTTACCTTTTATTTTCCAATCTTCCTAACACCTAATGATTCCACTCAAAATCTTCATCCACTTCTACTATCTAATCATATTTCAGTTTCTAAAGATTCGCTCATGATCCAATATAGAAGCAACAAGCTTCTTTGGCCTTAGTAATCACTGTTTAAAATATATATATATCAAAATAAATGCACAAACAATTGCTGGGTTAGCAGAAAAATGTAAAATATGATTGCATTTATTTGCATTTGGCACACAACCATTCGATAGTGTGAACAGGACATTCAAATTTAGTAGTTTATGCATGATAAGGATCAATGAAACGCACTTGTACCGTGTTCATTAACCAGCAATACCCCTCCCCAAAGTGGAGTCACTTCCATATTTTCATTTAACTGTAAGTATCTTCTCTCTTCTGTTTGATATCAAGTGCTACAGTCTAAATTTTCATCAATTATGTAGATGTACATTTCAATACACAAGAATTTTGTTCCAGTGTTCACCATATACTCTCGGTGACTGCAAAATCCACGTACGTTCCAAAAACGAAACTACACACGTAATATTTTATCCTTTCTTTTCCAAGTATTCCAATTTAAAATGAGTGTTATTGATATCAGTTTTGTTTTCAGTTTTGTCTGAACTTCACATTCTTCACCCAAGCATTCTGAAAGGCATGATGGCTGAATACCCTACACCTCCCAATGTGATATCATTTCATAGTCCAATGATATGCTGATCTTCTGCATATTATGGGAGAAATGCCAGAAGCAAGAAAAGTTTGTAAAAGCAAAAAATCGAGAGCTTTTAAAACTGAGTCATTTTATTTCTTTATAACAAGCTGTCAACTGAATGTGAGGTTGACCTAGTTCTGACAGTTTCTGCTGGTAATGACAGCAGCTGCAGGAACAAGATGCAATGGAAGCACATCCATCATGTCGGTTGAAAATAATATTCTCATACATGTTACTGTCAACAGCCTATAAACTTCGGGTGCTTTATAATGTTTTTAAAAATTCCAATGCCCTCTGACCAATGACTGTATTGTCTCCCTTGAAGCAAGCCATTAGATGTTGTGATCATAGCCTGATAGCAGCTTCTTCCTTTGTAGTAGCTGTGAACACATTCAACTATGGTAGATAGTATGGGTTAGACTACAAGTCTGAACTGCCAAGTATGCTGTCCATCCTGTATACTACACTGGTGCGTATATTTGTTGATCCATTGCAGATATTAGCTTTTAAATCCTTGAACTGTTTATCATTTTTGTTTGTTCATAAACAGTTAATTTACTTATCCAAGTAATGGGTTTATCAGCAGTCTAAATTGTCGGAACATAAGATGAATGGCAACTCCAATTGTTGAGATGAATGCAGAATATAATGTTGCATTTGGCATGACAAATGAGAGTCACATGAAGTATCTATGACTAAAGAAATATTAAATAAGGTTGCGGTGGCAAACGAATGAAATTGAACTGTGAGTGACAGAATGACAAATTCACTAGTACATGAAGCTTTATTATCTACATTCCTGCAGAATTTGCATTGTATTTTAAAGAGGTATTTATTATTCAATGTTACTTTTAGTAGGTGGAATAAAAATCTAACTTTGGACAGTTGTTTGCACCTTAACCACAAATGGTTTGAACCTTTATATATACTCAGCTGCTGCCAAAGTTTTATTGTTGATATTTGATGTTATTCAATATCATTTATCTATCATTTAAATAAGCATGCTCTGATAAATCCTTTGTACTCATATGTAATGGTTATTTGATGGTTGTTTGAAAAGGCATAATGTGCAGAGTTGCAGGGAGAAGACAGGAGAATGGCACTAAGTGGGCCTAGTGCTTATTCGGAGAGCAGGTCCAAGCACGAGTGGCCAGATGGCCTCTGCAATACTGTGATTTTAAAGGTTATCTCAGGGTGAGTGGAATCTCAGTGGTGGGAAGAAGATTTACCTTCTCATTCGTAGTCAGCTTGTGTATCACTTGTTTCTCAGTATAAAATACTCAATTGCTAATCTATAAGCAAAGTAATTCCCTTTACAAAATAACAGAGAATTTTTTCAAGCAAGTTTTCAATCATTTTGTTTATCTAATGGAAGTTGATATTTTTAGTTGTAAAGTAAAATGTAATAATCAACAAAATTCATTTTCTATAAAGCATTTAAAGGGATTGTTTAAACCTAGGAGGAGTCTTCTTGAACTGTTGTGTAGCTTGTATCCTTAATCTTTATTAGCTGTTTGAGTGGACCAGCAAATAATACACACTTTTCGGGATCATTTTCAACATGTTAATGTCAACTCAAGGTTACTTATCCTAAGTAGCAAAGTATTCTCTTGTCAGACTTGGACCTGTAGAGGAAACAATACCTTATACTGCGTGGAACCTTATTGTCATCAAGAGTCTTTTATTTAAAAAATATTTAGTCCTACAAGTTAAGAAGCTTCTTTCCGAGATTCATGTAATTAACTGTAAACCCTTTCCTAATTTTTTCCCAACTGCTGGGAATTAGCAGACTTGCGCAGCAATTTAATCCAGTTCTCTTTATTCATTGTAGATTCGTATTCATTATAAAGTGACAGGAATGAGATACAATGCTGACTTGCTTCGCATCCACTGTCAGCACTAGGCATTCTTGCAACTGCAGTAATGCAGATGCAATTTAATACAAATTCACATCAGTACTTCAATAGTGAACCTAGTCATTTTACAGTGGTGAAAGAATTTGGGATTAGCTCTGTCCCCTGCTAACACCTGCGCAGAGGAATCGGTTCGGGTCAGAGCCCCTGAAGCTTCCTTTTCCTTTTCACTAGCTGCAACATGATGACTGAGAGGACAATTCATTTCATTTAATATTGTCACTAGGGCAGGCCATAAGGTAAACCCCTCAGCAGGGAAGCATCTTGTTTACACATGCTGATTAGTACCCATGCAGCTCATGTGCAGTGCAAACTGGCATATATGAGATGGGATTGAGACAGAAGATGCTTAGTAGGTCTACAGCGGTGAAGAATGATGCAAAGTTCAGGTGAATGACGTTTCCATCATTCAGATTCAACCCAGCAGTTCTGTAGTTCCAACAATGCCAGCAGGATTGGGGTTGCAAGCAGTGCCCAGATTTGAAGTTCTGGAGTCAACCACTAGGCAGGCGGTTGCAAAGGTGAGGGAAGGAGGAGAGTGGGGCTCTTGACAGTGAGGCAAGGGTGAGGGAGCATCTACTGAGGGCAGAGCAGTGTAGAAGAGGGCTCTTGATGGAGGCAATTCCCTTCTTCCCATCTGATGCCTAAGCAAAGTGACCTGTTGGGATTCTCCTTGCCCCTGATCTTCTCCTGTCACCCTCAAAATTGGAGAACGGTGGGAGGCAGCATTTAGGGACCTCAGTGGTCGTGAGGGTGGCCCACGCAGTGTGGATGTGGAGAGTGGGATGACACCTGGAGAATTTTTTACCCACCTGCCTGTAAGTCCACTGGAGGGGGTCAGTTCTGCCTGTGCCAGTGTCAGGTCGAGAAAAATGTGAATAAGGGTTTTGACAGCAGTGAGGATTAAAGTATGGATGGAGACAGAAGTAATCATTTGGTGATCACTTTTGATACTTTATTCTGAGTGAACTAGGATTCCAAGGCTTCTCACAGGCTGTGTGAGTGCAGCAGCAACAGAGGACTGAAGTTTATGGTCATGGACAAAAATGATGTCTTCATTCTTTTTTATGTTCAACTAAAAGAGGTTTCCACTCACCCATAATGTCAGGCAGGACACCAGCATGTAAATTGTTCGCTTAAAGGAAGCAGTGTGTTGTTAGAGCCGGTTGTTATCAAAATACGTTCACTGCCTGCGAACCTCCAGCAATGGTTTCTCTTCCTACTCCTCACCAATAATCTCCCTCACTCTCCAAGAATTTAGCCTTGGATGCCTCTTTCTCTGCCTCCTCTAATAACCCTACAATGCCTGTACATAACATACTGAGGGAAACGTCTAGGTGAGCAAGAAGGAAGAATTAAAGCCTAGATAACAAAGTGTGAAGCTGGATGAACACAGCAGGCCAAGCAGCATCTCAGGAGCACAAAAGCTGATGTTTCGGGCCTAGACCCTTCATCAGAGAAAGGGTCTAGGCCCGAAACGTCAGCTTTTGTGCTCCTGAGATGCTGTTTGGCCTGCTGTGTTCATCCAGCTTCACACTTTGTTATCTTGGATTCTCCAGCATCTGCAGTTCCCATTATCACAGAACCAAAGCCTATCCTTTTGGGGCACCAGAGAGCTGAATATGAAAGAGCAGCAAGAGGCACACTGTTAGAAATGCACTAGCTGGATTCAGGTAGTTAGGAACAGAATTATGCAGGAACAAAATAGCAGAGGAGAGATTGATGGTGTGATCATTCGTTTTAAATGGAAAAAGACAGCAGTTGAATAGGACAAGGAGCAAAAATATACAATGGCCATTATCACAAAGGATCTCGTGCTGTGAACCAGAGTGGCCTCAATGTTGTTTTCATGCTGAAGCATTCATTGAGGGGAAGGGAAAGATTTGGGAAAGATATATTGCTAAGAATTGTCCCTTTAAAATATGCTTGCTTTTATATTAAAAAATTGCATTTCCTGGTAGCAAGAATTCAGCATTTCACTGCATGAGGTAACTTTCAAAATTCAGTCTCGAAAAAGATATAGACACCGGTCTATTATGTTATTCCAGGTGATGGTCACAGTGTGAAAAGAAGAAACTAACACAGTTAAGATGAAGCATTTAAAATCTGTCACATTTATTTTACAGAGTGGAGGCTCAAGCTAGGATGGTTTATTAGCATCAGTAATCAAAGGACTTTTTTGTCAGCCTGTTGTGCCTAACTTTAACTCTGAGACAAATCTTTCACAGAACCACACTGTCTTCGTTTCAATTTTCAGCTCAATCTCATTCTGGTGTCTCGGAATGAATCTATTAAATTAAGGGCTGCTGTTCCCAAAATCCAGTGCAGTATCTATTCTGGGCAATTCAATTTCACTACTTTCTTTTAACGCGTGCACCGTGAAGATTCTTAAGAAGCTGGACCATATTTTTGACTGGAAATTCAGTTGGAATGTGGAAAATAATTTCATTTTGCAGAACTGTGACATAGTCTTACATTCACATTTTATATTTTTTAAAAAGTAACATTCAGATTCAAAATAATTACCTACATACTTTTCTTTCAAGGCTACTTTGTCCTAACTTTATTGCAAGTAATTGCATTTCCTGTTTTATTAGCAAGTATCAAAAATAACTAATTTCCTGAACCTCAGAGGTAAGGTAAACCATGTAATTGAAAACCGTTTTTCATTGACTTAAATTTTTGAAACATTGTTTTGTACCCATAATTTTGTTTACATCCATAAACACATTCATTCAAATAGGTTTCTTAAGTGGCTAGTTATATAAGCCTTTTAAAAAGCATTCGCTGTGAAATTGTGGAAAATAGGATTTAAAGTACATAACTCTAGTCCTGCAGTGGGAGACTAACAACATTCAAAGGTAATTGAATGCAAATAACATTTGGATGACTCATAACCAGTGTCTTTTCCTCTTCAGTTATTTGTTGCTCAAGGATACTTCGTGCCAACGACTTTAACTCTTTGAGGTCCGAAAGTGTAGTTCTTCATCAAAATCCAAATGATAAATTTGTTCATTAAACGACTGGAAAATAGCCTTCCATGTTCTGTTAAATGTTTCTTTCTTCCTTCCTTGGCTGTGTTGTATTACATATTGTTTTGGCCAAGAGGCTGTGCCTCACAAACCTTATTCAGTTCTTTGAGAAGGTGACCAAACAGGTCGATGAGGGTAAAGCGGTTGATGTGGTGTATATGGATTTCAGTAAAGCGTTTGATAAGGTTCCCCACAGTAGGCTATTGCAGAAAATATGGAGTCATAGGATTGAGGGTGATTTAGCGGTTTGGTTCAGAAATTGGTTCATTGTGAGAAGACAGAGGGTGGTGGTTGATGGGAAATGTTCATCCTGGAGTTCAGTTACTAGTAGTGTACCACAAGGATCTGTTTTGGGGCCACTGCTGTTTGTCATTTTGATAAATGACCCGGATGAGGGCGTAGAAGGATGGGTTAGTAAATTTGCAGATGACACTAGGGTCGGTGGAGTTGGGGATAGTGCGGAAGGATGTTGCAGGTTACAGAGGGACATAGATAAGCTGCAGAGCTGGGCTGAGAGGTGGAAAATGGAGTTTAATGTGGAAAAGTGTGAGGTGATTCACTTTGGAAGGAGTAACAGGAATACAGAGTACTGGGCCAATGGTAAGATTCCTGGTAGTGTGGATGAGCAGAGAGATCTCGGTATCCATGTGCATAGATCCCTGAAAGTTGCCACCCAGGTTGATAGGGTTGTTAAGAAGGCATACAGTGTGTTAGGTTTTATCGGTAGAGGGATTGAGTTTCGGAGCCATGAGATCATGTTGCAGCTGTACGAAACTCTGGTGCGGCTGCACTTGGAGTATTGCGTACAATTCTGGTCGCCCCATTACAGGAAGGATGTGGATGCGTTGGAAAGGGTGCAGAGGAGATTTACCAGGATGTTGTCTTGTATGGCGGGAAGGTCTATGAGGAAAGGCTGAGGGACTTGAGGCTGTTTTCGTTAGAGAGAAGAAGGCTAAGAGGTGACCTAATAGAGACATACAAGATGATCAGAGGATTAGATAGGGTGGACAGTGAGAGCCTTTTTCCTCAGATGGAGATGGCTGGCACAAGGGGACATAGCTTTAAATTGAGGGGTGATAGATAAAGGACAGATGTCAGAGGTAGGTTCTTTACTCAGAATAGTAAGGGTGTGGAATGCCCTGCCTGCAACAGTAGTAGACTCACCAAGTTTAAGGGCATTTAAATGGTCATTGGATAAACATATGGATAATAATAGAATAGTGTAGGTTAGATGGGCTTCAGTTTGGTTTCACGGGTCAGCGCAACATCGAGGGCCGAAGGGCCTGTACTGCACTGTAGTGTTCTGTATGCTCTAAGAGGGTGATCAAAGTAGCCATCTTCAATTTTTATTATTGCTACATCATAGCTTCTTTCTTATTAAAATGTTTTTTCACAGGATATAGACGTTACTGGCAAGGCCAGTATTTATTGCCCACTCTTGATTGCCCTTGAGACGTGGTGGTGAAGTTGCCTTCTTGAACCACTGCAGACATCTGATCTGCAGGCACACACATATTGCACTGGGGAGGAGAAAGGGGGAAGGGGTGTGGGTTGAATGTTTGTGAAAAAACTGTGGGTGTGGATACTCTGGGCAGCTCGGAGGCTCAGTGGTTAGCACTGCTACCTCACTGCACTAGAGACACGTGTTCAGTTCCAAATTTGGGTGACTGTGCTAACTCCACACATTCCCCCAGTGCCTTAATAGGTTTCTGCTGAGACATGGTGAGTGCTACAGTGCATCCTTTATGTAGTACGCACTGCTGCCACTGTGTTTTGGTAGTGGAGAGAGTGAACATTTATCATGATGGATGGGTTGGCAAACAAACAGGCTGTTTTGTGCAAAATGATCTTGAGCTTAGATTCATAGAATCGCTATAGTGCTGAAAGAGACCATTTGGCCCATTGTATCGACACGGACGCTCCGAAGAGCATCCCACCCTGTACCCTATCCTCATCATCCCGCATTTTCCATGGAGTCATCAAAGGGTTGAATTGAATCCATATCCCTTGTGCTGTCAGTCAGCAGTGCTAATCACTATACCACCAGCTAACTTCCTTAACTATTGTGGGAGCTTCATTTATCCAGGCAACAGGAGAGCATTCCATCATACCTCTGATGTGAATCTTGTACATCATAGACAAACTTCAGGGAGACAGGAGATAATTTTCCAATCTACCAGCCTTTAATCTACTCTTACGCAGCATTTATATGGCCAGGCACACTTAGTTTTTGGTAAATAGTAGCCCCCTCCCAAGACTGATAGTGGAGAATTTAGCAATGGTAGTGCTTATAAATGTCGAGGGGCAGTGGTTAGATTTTTTCCTGTTAAATGTGTTCATTACCAGGTAATGGTATGGCTGAATGTTATTTGCCAGTTATCAGCCTAGACCTGAATTTTGTGCAGAGTTTGTTGCACGTGGCATGGACTGATGCAGTATTAGAGAAGGTGCAAATTGTACTTAACATTGTGCAATCATCAGCAAACCTTCCCATTTTTGATCTTATCATTGTGGGAAGGTCATTGATGAAGCAGCTGAAAATAGTTTGGCTAGGACACTACATGGAAGACGCCCCCCCCCCCCCCCCGCCAACCTCTGGAGGTGTCCTGAAACTGAGATTGCCGACCTTCCGCAATCAGAGCTATCTTCCTTTGTGCTGGGTATGATGCTGCAATCAACAGAGAGATCTCAACCCCCCTTCCCATTGCTTCAGTTTCGCTAAGCCAACTTGATGTCATTCCCAGTGAACTTGTGCCTTGATACTGGGGACAATCACTCTCTCACTACATCATGAGTTGAGAAACATAGGAAATATAAGAGTAGGAGCAGGTGTAGGCCATTTGGATCCTCAGGCCCTCAAGCAGAAATCTCTGAACTAAGTTTAACCTGAAAAAAACCTAAAGAACTGTGGATGGTGAAGATCTGAAACAAAAACAAAACTCTTCAGAAGGGTCACTGCACTTGAAACATTAATTCTGCTTTCTTTGTACAGATGCTGCCAGACCTGTTGAGTTTCTACAGCAATTTCAGTCTTTAACCTAGTTTCCACTAGGCACAAAATGGTTTAAAATCAGCTGCTTACTTTTTCTCCCCAGGTTCAAAAAATACCATCCAGTCAGATAACTCTAGCTTGTTGAGAGAGTTGATCAGCACCTGTTCTGTTTACTAGTCTACATGATACTACTGGTTTCACGTAGCTAGAAATAGGTGCAGAAGTAGAACAACCATTTGAGCTTGCTCAGCCATTTAGTAAGATCATGGCTGATCAGTTTGTTTCAAATCCCACATTCCATCTGTTGGCAATAATCCTTGATACCCTTGCACTACAAGAATCTATTCTCCTAGGTCTTAAAAACTCTCAATGACCCTTTCTTCACCACATTCTGAGTCAGACAATTCCAAGATTTCACAACTCTAAAAGATTCTGTAGGGAACCCCTAATTTTGCAACAGTACCCTGCAGTTCTGGCCTGACTGATAAGTAGAATCTTAGAACCTACAATTAAATCACCCTAACTCTTCTAAACTCCAGTGGAACAAGCGCAGCCTTACCAAGGTCATAAGACAACCCACTTCTTGCAAATATCAATCAAGTACATCTCCCCTGAGCCACTTCCAATGCATTTATATCCTTCCTTAAATAAGGAGGCCCAATGTGCACGCAATATTTGATATGCGATCTGTGCAATGCCCTGTATAACTGAAACATCCTTAATCTCAATTCCTCTCCTAATGAAGAATGGCATACCATTAGCCTTTTTGATTATGTGCTGTGTCTACATCCTAACATTTAGTGCCTCATGCACCAGGACACGTACATCCCTCTGCACCTTAGAATTCTGCAGTTTTTTTCTGTTTAAGTAACCTCAGTTTTTTTTTCATTCTTCCTGTCAAAGTGAACAACTTCATATTTTCCCACATTTTATTGTGTCTGCCTGACTTTTGTCCACATACTCAACTTTATTCACTTCTCCCTGTAACCCTCATAAGTCTGCTTCATCACACACTTTCTACTTAGCTTTGTGTCATTTGAAAATGTCGATACCATACCTTCATTCCCCATCACCCAAGCCATTGATATTAATCGTAAAACATTGAGCACCCCCCCCCCCTCCCCATCCCCGATGTATGAAGTGACCATGCCGGGGTGGTCATACTCTAGCCACCAAACCCCATCATTGAAGCCATAGTGCTCCTGACCATTGACTTCCCTCCCACATTACCCCCATCCCATCTATGCTTTGTTGTATACCCTCTTAAAAATATAGTTGCCCCCTTCACAGTTGTCATTTCCCTTCTTCCACTCTCTGATCCTGCAGCTTCCAGTCCTGATGAATATGTTCCTAAACCTCTCAGCCATAGTGTGGCCTCCCTTCTCTCTCCCACCTTTATTTTTCTGGTTTCTCTAATGAACCTGCTGAACTGACCAAGGCTTAACTCTTGAGTGACCTGGCTGGACAGCCCAGGATGAGGAAATGAGAAGTGCCCAGACCCCTGATTGGAGACTGTATGTGTTCTCGACATGACCATTAGCTGTACTCCCCACTGTAGCCGTGGTGGAGCCACAGGACTGACAGTGAGCCATTCCCTGGTCTGCAGAGATACAGTCTCCCTGATGGAGAACAGCCTGACTGGGTGCCTAACCATGGCTCATGCCTTTGACTTACTGTGTTAGGCCCCCTGAGCGAATACTGTCTCCTTAGACCAGTGAAGAATAATTGTCTAAGACTGAGATAGGGCTGCTTGCTGCACATGCAGTGTGTTTGCTGTGTAACCTACTAGTACATGGTGTAAGTGTGAGATTGACTTAACACACTGCTGTACAACATGATCTACATGCCCCTGACCGAGGACTGCAAGCTGCCTGGTTGCGCTAATTGGCACATCAAGGCAGGGCAGAGATGTTGTGGGCATAAAGGTAGGCGCTGAATGAATGAGAGCTATTGAGCAGCTCTAACATGTAGCCTGGTCCAGTTCATCAGCTTGGCCCCTGTCCATGCTCATAAAGTCAATGCCAGTTGCCTGTAAGTCTTGCAATGCAAGTCTGTGCTTCCTAAACTGGCTGCAAGTGGATTGGACAATTTTTTTGAGGATTGTGAGGTACTCACAAATGTCAGCTGCTTAGTAGATGGGGGGTGTACGTGGCTGGTGCTAATGGATCATGGCCAGAGCTGCTGTTGTGTAGTGAGCAATATGGAGGCACTTTGCAGCCAGTGGGGAGTTGAAGTTGCTAAGTACATGCTGTGACTTCCATTTTGAGAAATCCTGACATCTAATTTGTTTGAGATAACAAGGTGTAGAGCTGGATAAACACAGCAGGCCCAGCAGCATCAGAGGAGCACAAAAGCTGATGTTTCGGGCCTGGACATTTCTTCAGAAATGGGGGAGGGGAACAGGATTCTGCAATAAATAGGGAGAGAGGGGACGGATAGAAGATGGATAAAGGAGCAGATAGGTGAGGGTGGAACCAGTAAAGGGTGAGTGTAGTTTGGGAGGCTAGGGAGGAGATAGGTCAGTCCAGGGAGGACAGACTGGTCAAGGGGGCGGGATGAGGCTAGTAGGTAGGGGAGGGAGTGGGTCTTGAAGTGGGAGAAGGGGATAGGTGGGAGGAAGGACAGGTTAGGGAGGCAGGGACAAGCTGGGCTGGTTTTGGGATGCGGTAGTGGGGGAGACATTTTGAAGCTTGTGAAGTACACATTGATACCATTGGGCTGCAGGGTTCCCAAGCGGAATATGTGACACTGCAGGAGGCCCAGATGGACATGTCGTCTGAGGAATGGAAATGGTTCGTGACTGGGAGGTGCAGTTGTTTAGTGTGAACTGAGCGTAGGTGTTCCGCAGTTACTAAGATAGGAAGCTGAACGTCATACCTCCTTATTTAAGAAAGGATGTAAATGCATCGGAAGTGGCTCAGGGGAGATGTACTAGATTGATATTTGCAAGAAGTGGGTTGTCTTATGACCTTGGAAAGGCTGCGCTCGTTCCATTGGAGATTAGAAGAGTTAGCGTGATTTAATTATAGGTTGTAAGATTTTGAAAGGTCTTGACAAAGAGGACGTGGTAAGAACGTTGAGCCAAGTTGAACCGTTAAGGAATTTCACAAGGTATCATCCCCCTTAATTGGAAATTCTCCATTACCGAGTGAGAAACTAGCTTTGCCTCTCAGCAAATACATGAAGGATGCATAAAGCAGCAATTTACTCCTGACATCAAGACAGGCCTCGCTGGACTTATTGTGTGATTCTGCCAGAATCTTGTCATTGCCTTCACCATTCAGTCCCCTACAAAAATAAATTAATAATTGGGATCATTATTGGACTGAAACTTATTCAGAAATTCTATGAAACAGTACATCGCTTCTGGCTCAGAAAATCCCAGGTGCAAATGACAAGTTTTCAGGGAACAAAGCATTTGGTTTAAAGAAGAAACTTAAATATAAGTGATGGCTGCGGTCAATGAACATCGATGTTAATCTCAAAATCCAGCATCCTGGCATTTACTTAACAAAGCTTATATTTATGAAGTAATTCTGTTATACTTTCCAGTTGTTGTTCTTCAATGCAATCTCCTCTGAATCCAGCAAGTGTCTCCTGATTTTTAATTGCTCTTTTGTATGTATTCTTCTATGCTGAAGTCATTTGCTTGTGAATACCCACCTTCTGACTGAATTATAATCTGCATGACACAGTGCTGGTCACATACGCTGGCAAACAGATTCAAATCAAATATTCTTCTTTGTAAAACTTCATGGAGATCATTAATCTTTGTAAAATAAACATTTGTCTGCAAGCTGAAATTTCTGCAGGCTCATAATCGATGAAACATGCAAACCAAAAAGATCTGGATTTCAGAGATAATGGGAACTGCAGATGCTGGAGCGTCCAAGATAATAAAATGTGAAGCTGGATGAACACAGCAGGCCCAGCAGCATCTCAGGAACACAAAAGCTGACGTTTCGGGCCTAGACCCTTCTAGGCCTGAAACATCAGCTTTTGTGCTCCTGAGATGCTGCTTGGCCTGCTGTGTTCATCCAGCTTCACACTTTAAGATTTGGATTTCAGCAGGTTTATTGCTGTCATCAGTGCTTGCTTTCCAATTAAGACTACTTTTCATTTAAATTCTTCTGCAGAAAATGCATGTGCAAGAGTTAAGAGTATAACAAAAAAGGACTGGACTGCAGTTCTTGTTACCTCCTTTGTAATGCTGAAGACAATGATATTCATAGGATAAATATTTTGTGTTGTAATCTTAATTCAGCCATTGAAATACTTACTTAAAAACACTGTTTTGATTCAAAAGAAAATCCTCAAACAATTTTGCAAGCAGTCTCAACAATTTTTTTTAACAAAAAGCAAATTCCACCAAATCTAATAGGTGTTCACAAAGGAATGGTTGGAGACAAATCTAGCACATTCGTAGATGGTTGTGTTTGTGGGACATCAGTCTTCTCAGCTCCGGGACATCTCTGCAGGAGTTCCTCAGGGTCATGTCTCAGGCCCAACAATCTTCATCAGTGATCATCAATCCATCATGAAGTGAGATGTTCACTGATTGCACGATGTTCAGCACCGTTTGCGACTCCTCAGATACTGAAGCAGTCCGTGTTCAAATATAATAAGATCTAGGCTTGGCCTGGCAAGTGGCAGGTAACAGTTGCACCAGACATCTCCAATAAGAGACAATCTAACAACCACCATTCCTTGACATTCAATGGTGTTATCATCACTGAATGCCCCACTGTCGGGGGTGGGCATCCATTGACAAGAAACTCAAGTGGATTCACCATATAAACAGTGGCTACAAAAGCAGGTCAGAGGCTAGGAATACTGCGGCAAGTAACCTACCTCCGGACTCCCCCAAAGCCTGTGACCATCTATAAGGCACAAGTCAAGAGTGTGATGGAATACTTGCCACTTGCCTGGATGAGTGGAGCTCCAGCAACACTCAACTAACCTGGTACCATCCAGGGCTCAGCAGTCTTCTTGATTGGCACTTCATTCACTCTCACCAGCACCGACACTCAGTATGTACTATCTACAAGATGCACTGCAGAAATTCACCAAAGATCCTTAGTACCTTGCATACCCAAGACTACTTCTGTCTTGAAGGACAAACAGATGTGGGAACACCTCTACCTACAAGTTCCCCTCCATGTCACTCACTATCTTGACTTGGAAATTTATTGCTGTTCCTTCACTGTCGCTGGTTCAGAATCCTCGAATTCCCTCCCTAAGGGCATTGTGGGAGGAAACCAGAGAACCCAGCAGATACAGAGAGAGTGTGTAATCTCCATACAGATAGTCACCCGAGGCTGGAATCGAACTAGGGTCGCTGGTGCTGTGAGGCAGCCATGCTCACCACTGAGTCACCATGCCATCCCATGAAAAGTGCCGTTGATAAAAATCTGTGGTTAACATCCCCCAGAATAAATGTTTTTCTTTGTCACTGATCTATTCAGTTGTCACAAACAGCGAACTATTTTTTGACAAATGGCGCTACTTGTTTAAACAGTCGCTTCCTTAGCCCAGAAAATGGCATCCCCTGAGTAGTTTAAGAGAAAGTTGTGCCTGCTGTAATTTCTGTACCGTTAGAATTAATTTCCACACTGAACAGATGCTTGGCTGTTTTGGTCAAGGGTCCCAAAGGCCAAAAGTCATGGTCCAAATTTTGCTGGAAAGTTAACATTGCCTGACTTCTTCACAGTGGCCAGGAATTTGGCATTAAGGTAAGTTTTCTTTTACTGAGCTCTTGGAAGGGAGTCCCACCTTAAAGCATGTTACTGTATTAGGCTGGCCAACAGCTCTGCCATTTCAGCGACACCACCAGGAGTGGTGGCCATTGGTGATGCTACTGACAGTCCTCAATGCTGAGGAGCCAACGTGAGCCCAGGGGAGTTCTCAGAGAGATGTTGGTGAGTGGGAAGCGGCAAATGTGTGTGTTGCTGGAGCCAAATGCCGAGGGGTGAGGATCTAGCTGGCAAGGATCACCTTAGGGGATCCGTGATGGGCCCATGGAGCTGCAAAGACAGATTCCCACCCCCAAGATGTACACCAGCTCTTGCAGAGTGGGCTGCCCCTTCCCTACTGCTAAAATACCAATGCCAGTGGGATATGGTCTCAACAGGCACATGGACAGGCAGGCCACCCAATACCTCCCATGTTAAACTTTATGTACCTGCCATTAAAGACATGATCTGGGCAACCTGAAATGCAACCCAGTGTGTTAACAATGCACACTGATATTAATGCACCAATTGGCCAACATATTCAAAGGATTAAGAGAACTTGTGTATCTTGGATTCTCCGGCATCTGCAGTTCCCATTGTCTCTGATACAATTTTAACCTCACTGTGAAGCCTCTCCCAGGGATGCCTAACCTGAAGAAGTTACCCTCCTCCCTCCGGACAAACCTCAGGGGATCTCTCTCCTGCTGCAACTCTCTTCGGCCTTGAAACTGCTTGACCTTGTCCTGAAGCAAACTGGGCATGTTTGGACATCGAGCAGTTTTTTCTGCCGCCTTCGCCTCCACGCCTCCATCCCTGTCTCTTTAACTTGTCTGCCTCCTCTACACCTATCCTTCTCTGTTAGAGGATTAGATAGGGTGGACAGTGAGAGTCTTTTTCTGAGGATGATGACTTCAGCTTGTACGAGGAGGCATAGCTACAAATTGAGGGGTGATAGATTTAAGACAGATGTCAGAGGCAGGCTCTTTACTCAGAGAGTGGTAAGGGCATGGAACGCCCTGCCAGCCAATGTAGTTAACTCAGCCACATTAGGGGCATTTAAACAGTCCTTGGATAAGCATATGGATAATGATGGGATAGTGTAGGGGGAGGGGCTTAGATTAGTTCACAGGTCGGTGCAACATCGAGGGCCGAAGGGCCTGTTCTGCGCTGTATTGTTCTATGTTGTATCCATCTTCAATCTGCCTTCTCCTCTCTCCCTATTTATTTCAGAACACTCTCCCCATCCCCCCTTTTCTGATGACGGTCCAGGCCCGAAACGTCAGCTTTTGTGCACCTAAGCTGCTGCTTGGCCTGCTGTGTTCATCCAGCTTCACACTTTGATATATTGTACTTAACCCAGCCTTAATAAAATAATAAAAACACTGTCATAAGTATTGAAAAACACCCAAGTTCCATGTACACATAAGTATATGCAAGTAAGTTTAGGATTAAGCAATGTCTTTTAGTGTCCAGTGAGAATTGGACATAGGCGTTTATACAGATTGATGACTTGGATGGTTTTCACAATAAGCTTGTTGGTTCCTCCTGATTCAGTTTCAAGGTAATTCACATATACCAATGGATGTTCTTATGGGGTCAGCAGCTGCTAAGTAGAATTATTCAACATCTGCCTGTGGCAATAGACAGTCAAATGGCAGACAGGCATCAAATTTATTAGATAGAGACAGAGAGACTGGCTCACTCAGGAGCCCTGTTCCTTCAGCATCTGTTGTACTGTACTGGCATTGGAGGCTATCCAGAGAAGTTTCGCTGCATTGATACCAGGTATGAAGGGACAGCCTTAATGTGGAGTTGTTGAGTACCTTGCGCTGCACTGATTGGAATTTTGAAGAAAGTGAGGCAACTATATTGAAACATGCAAACCTGTTAAGAGACTTAACAAGGTCAGTGCAGAAAGATTATACACTTATATGGGAAAGTCTTGGACCAGAGGGCAGAACCTCAGAATTATGGGCTATGCATTTAGGATAGAAATGAGGAGGTATTTCTTCTCTGAGGGTTGTGAATCATGGAGTTCTTTGTGGCTGAAGGCTTTCATGGCTGGGTGGTTAAGCATATCCGCAGCTAAGGTAGACTGATTTTTAGTCAGTAAGCGAATCGAGGATTATTGGGAAAAGGCAGGAAGGTGGAGTTGAGGATCATCAAATCACTGATGATCAAACTGAATGATGGATCAGACTGTAGAGCTGGACGAACACAGCAAGCCAAGCAGCTTCTTAGGAGCACAAAAGCTGACATTTTGGGCCTAAAACCTTGTGATGGATCAGACTGAATGGGCTGAACGGCCTACTTTTCTGCACCTGCATTTTATGGTCTACATGGTTTTAACTTGATTGCATGATGTGCTGGATGGAACCCTTTCCCATCTAGAGGTCATTGTTTGAGCTGACTGCATCAAATATTTCATCCCACCTGGGGTGCTGGTCAGGAGATGTGTTGCATTCACATTTCTCTCATGTGACTGTCTTTGATGGGTTCCGGCATTTTGGTTGATTCGATTCCAAAGGGTTTGGAGTTTGTAAGACTCAGTGATGAAAATACGCAGCCATCTTTGAAACTGCTGTTTCGGTCTTTAAAAGTTCAGGCAGAAAATACGTAAATACACTTTGATATAACACATGGCTTTATAATAACAATTTTTTAAAATTTTCTTTCATTTGCAGCGACTCTTTTCTCATAGTATCTTAATCCAATCTTCTTTTCCCTTTCTGTTTCTCTTTCTGCACCTATTTCAAACTAATTCAACCTCCTCCTCCATTGTCCCATTGTTTCTTTCCCAAATCTTCAATCTCGTTCATCTCAAGGAGGCGATGGCCGATTTATTATTATTGCTGGGCTGATAATCCAGAGACCCAGGTTAAATTCCGGGGACTCGGGTTTGAATCCTACCATGGCCGATGGTGGAATTTGAATTCAATAAAATTGTGGAATTAAGAGTCTCATGATGAACGTGAATCCATTGTTGATAGTCAAGAAAAACCCATCTGGTTCATTCATGTTCTTTGGGGAAGCAATCTGCTGTCCTTACCTGGTCTGGCCAACATGTGACTCCAGACCCACAGCAATATAGTTGACTCTTAACTGTCCTCTGGGCAATAAATGCTGACTCAGCCAGTGATGCCCACATCCCGTGTAAAAAAAAAATTAAGGAGATTGTTGGTTCCATTGTTCTACAGCATCACGGATGCCCCATTGCCTTCACCAAGTTGTTGTGAGCTCACATTTCCAACAAGGCAATCCATAAACATTTTGTGAGCTGAAAGGTGCAGGGAAATTTTAGATAGTAATTCCATGCTAGCAAGATCTGTTACAATCCGTAAAGTGCACGATAGGAAAAGACCTGATGAAGGTGCTTTTCCATCTCATTACTCACCATTCAACTGTAGCATTATCATAGGAACAGAGGCTAATTACATATGAAAAAATCAGAAGTTATTCTGAAGTTAAAAATTGAGAGACAAATTATTGAAAATAGTAGAAAAAAAACTGAAGGAGAGATGTGGGATAACAGGCTGTAGAGCTGGATGGACACAGCAGGCCAAGCAGCATCTTAGGAGCAGGAAAGCTGATGTTTCGGGCCGAGACCCTTCATCAGAAATCTAATCAGAAAACCATTTCTGATGAAGGGTCAAGGCCCGAAACGTCAGCTTTCCTGCTCCAAAGATGGCGCTTGGCCTGCTGCGTTCATCCAGCTGTACACCTTGTTATCTCGGATTCTGCAGCATCCGCAGTTGCTATGACTTCTGAAGGAGAAACATTTTGGTTTTCATGACGGCTCTGTTGTTCATCTCCGGACCCCTGGAACATAAGCAGAATTACAAGGGTGAATCTGCCATGGAACTACAAACCAAGCTATAGGAGAAAATAAAAAATAGGAGCAGTTTCACCACACAATACAGGTACAAGAAAGGCCTTAGACTGTAATAGGATTGTGAAATAAAGACTTGCAATTAAAAGGGCGAGACAGACCAGAATATCGATTCTGTTGTTTGTGAACACCGTCAAGGGTTGAAGGCCTGTGTGCTGCGAATCCTTTGCAGAAAACAAAACCAAATAAAAACATAATAAAATTTCCATAAGAAGCAATGTAGAAATTCAATGAGATTTTCTCAAAGTCAGTCTAAAGATGCTGTGATTAGCTGGGAGTTATCGGAAACATAATTAATATAGTGTGTAGGGGCACTTCACTGATACTGATGTAAAAGAAAACTCTCTTGGGGTAGGAAGAGACGAAGAGGTGGAAAGGTCAAACTGTATGTTATGTAATCAAACTAAAAAAACTAAAAGTAAATTAGCCATTTTTAAAGTAATTGATTATTAGTTGCTAATGAATTGCCGTGTCATCTAATGGCAATTATAAATGACAGGTTTCTTCTTCGGATATAGAAGATGATATAAAGCTGGCCAAACAAGAAAATAATTTGATAACAAGAGTACCAAAGTCAGAAGTCATAAGAAAGTCAGCTAATATGACATTTGGCTACCATGGTCAGGTTTCTAAAGTTATGTTGCTTATCATTTGTGGGATAATTGGACATTTCTCATTCAACATTGCTATGTTTTTAAGAATAATTGAACGAAGTCAAAAAGCCAGAAAAGAAATCTTATATGTACACAGCACTTTTCATAAGTATCATTCGCCTAGGTGTTTTACAACCAGCGAAGTACTTTGTGTTGGAGTCTCTGTTGTAATATCAGAAACATAACAGCAAATCTGTACGCAGCAAACTCTCACAAACATATAATGTGATAAAGATCAGAGGAGACAGGTTAATTCAGTTTGAGGAGTGGATAGCATGTGTTCAAAATAACACTGACAGTGTGAGTTTTTCCTGTTTGGCTGAAATACACTTGGAACCTGCTTGCTCATCCCACACCTGAGAGTTGAGGCAATGGCAATCCACCAATTATAAAAAGTTGCCGAGAAAATAGGTCACTGTGAAGCATCAGCAGATACAGAACCAAGCACCTGCCTTTTGGGCAGATCACACTGACATGACAATGATCAGATTATCTATGATTGTGATGTTGCCTGAAGGTTTGTATGTTGACTATGTTTTCAGGGAGAACTCCTCTCTTCTTCTTTGAGATAGAAAATTGGAGTGTCTTGGAATCTTTTGTATTCACTGAGCAAGGCAATAGGGCCCTTCAGTTTAACTTCTTAACCTCAAAAAATCTTTTAAGTACTGTACTGGAGAATCAGTTTTGATCTTCTGTGTTCAAGCCCTGCAATAGAACTGTAACTGAAGGTGTTGTGACTCAGGCAAGAGTGCGACTAACTAGACGCAGGGCTGACACTTAAATTCAGGACACCACAAGTGCTCTGTCATCTCAATCATTCTTTATTCCTCATTCATTTCCAGTTAATTTTCAGAGTTCACTGAATGTAAAGTTGATCTATGTGTGTTAGACGGTGGTCCTATGTAATCAGCATTCCCTCCTGCCACTATCACCTAAATGATTGCTGAAAACATAGAATACCAACACTTACTGTTTTTTGCTTCCCATTTTTAAGTCTGGTGAGTGAAGCCATTGAGCTGGCTGATAATAGATTTCAGCCATGCATTGAAGTAAGGCTATAGGAGGATAACTTTTAATTATTGAAGGAAAAACAGACAGCTTGGTTAATTCTTCTTGCTAACAGAAATGATTCAAATTGTTACTTCAGTTGTTGGTTACCTGTCATTCATAATTCCAAAGTCAGAATTGTCAACGTTCCCAATGAAGGATACCAAAATTTCAAAGGCTAAGTTAATGCTTTTCTCAATATGTTAGTTTTTTACTACAAAGAGAAACCAGAAATTTAATCTGAGAAAGAAAAAGCAGCAATTCGTAAGACATAGGAGCAGAAATTAGGCCATTCGGCCCATTGATTCAGCTCACAATATAAAGCACCAAGATTGGTGTCTTCCTGAAAAGAAAACTGAAAATCAGAATGAAAAAGTAACCAAGTGACAGGGACTTAAGGATTAAAATGATAACTCGTGAGAGCATATCTCAGAATGATTAAGTGTACAAAGCAAAAATTTGTACGGGATTCAATTTGTGCTCTATTCAGAGGACAAGGTGTTGTTACCTAAATGAAACCAGAGAGGAATTTCCATGTTTTTCATTTTAATTAGCCTGGATTTTTAATCTTTTTGATAACATCTCAGGAGATCACATTGCATTTGTTTGAGTGTCAATTGACCCATATCTTCCAGCCTTCAATTGTCAAAGACCAAACTTACAACCTAGAGATGCATGATGGGACCCCAATGAGTCCCGGCTCATTGACTCTTGTGAAAATTACCCAGTAAGTTTGATATTCTCATTGAAAACTCCCTTGTTCTCTGGGAGACTTCATTAAAGACTTTGACTTTTGAAGTGGAAGTAGAGATTTTGGATGACTTCAATTTACTCATTTGGACATTTACCTAGAAAATATTAGACAGAAAATTCCTAGTTTAACTTCGGGGTGACTGGTGATCATTGGTTAAGAAGATGGGAAATGTTTTTTGACTGAAGTAAAGAATTGCAGAAGAACTGGTGGAACATTGAAAGTTGAATAGCTCTAAAAAGCTATTGTTATTTCTGGATAAATTAATTCCAACAGTTGCGGGTGGAGAGAGGGAGTACAGGGGATTGAAGATATCTTTATAAACCTCTAAGATACGCTAGCTCGTGACGATAGATATTAAAGTAATTGGAGACAGGTACATTAAAATACCTTGTCATTCAGGAAGGAATACATTTTCTTTTGTTGTAATGATAGTTACTTGAAATAAATTAGCTTAAATTAGTCATTTGGGATTGTGGTCAGTTTACATTCTGGTTTAATATTGATTTATATTTATAATTAACTGCATTCCCCATAGTCCTGACATACTTATTTTAGTTCGATGCATTCGCAGAAAGTAAAGTCAGAGGCAAGAGTGACAATGCAGTATCAACCTACCTGAAAACAGACTGAGAGACTGGACTTGTACCCAAAATAAGAATAAAGTAATCAAAGCAATTGCATTTTGTACCAAACCAAGCCAGTACAAGAGGTGATTGAAATTGGCCAGTGAACCTCATGAGAAGCCTGATGGTCAACTAGCCTAAAAATAGTTTCAGTGAACATGCAAGGCAAAGTGGGGAGAGAGAATGTGAGGAAGCAGTAGTTTATAGTATTCCTGCAAAATTATAAAGAATTGCTCCTTTTTGTTCTATAAGGATGTAACTTCTGATCATTTCCTGAGAAATCTCAGGCACTTGGTTCAAAGAGAGTTGAATAGTTTACTCAAGGCCGCATGTACCAGATGTAGTTTGCACCGTACAAGCTCTGCCCATTTGTGTACGTATTTTAACCAGAATCCTGCAAAGGTTCCCCGTTTGTGAATGAACTCACCTGAGACATGTTTCATGTGGACCCATGGGACACCAATAAGTAGCTTGATTGCAGATTAGCAGCCAATGCACTTATGAGAAAGAGAATGATTGGAAGTATTTGATATATGCCATACAACACACGACATTCTGGTCTTTCTAATATCAATTCTAAGATCGGAAACAATGGACAGTTTAAGATGGAATTTTTCCCCCATTTGATCTGTTTAAATAACAAAACTGTTTTTGAGTAAAAGCCGTATAAAAATAAGTATTTATCCGGACTGGACAACTGAATGAACACTGTTCCATTGCAAATGTTTCCACTTCTGTTAAGGATTTGTAAAGGACATTTCGAATGTATCACCTCAAAGCCAACTAAGATTCAGCAGTATCCAAAACACGTTTTTTTTTCTCAACAGAATCATCTAGCCCCTGTTGTCCCAGTTAGCAAGTTCAAAAGATTGTGTTTTATTTTGAAGTCTCAATGTAGAAATTAGTATTTTAATTAGCACTATCACAAATAGTAAACATTGAGCTTGTTTAATATTCCTACATGAAAAAAAATCACCAGCGGCACTCAACAGGACTGTTTATCTCTTCAAAAGCAATCAAATATCAGGTCTTAAATTAGTATAATTAGCTAACTCCTTTCAAAGGAAACTCCTTTTATTCATTCACAGCTAACAAATCTGGGCATCTCCAATTTTGTTTCCTTGAACTTAATCATTTGATGTCAGGACTTAAATAGGTGTAGCAGGTCACAAGGTAGGATAGAGTGTGATTTTAATTGGAATTGAAAATCAGGCAATTTCCATAATACAAACCTGATCTGCAGCATTGATCTTGCATCTTGCTGGCAGGTAAATATCTGTGATTGTATTTGTAAATGTGGTGCAAATGTATGAAAACAGATACTAGCTAAAGGTTTACTTTCTTATTAACATGACTTGTTCACACAATTGGAATTTAAGATATTAATATATTGCTTGTACTGTCTTCAAAGGATTTATTATTGTTAAATTTAAGAATGTATTAGAGGTCAATGTGCACAAAACCTTATGCAGCTGGAATGTATTTTGTCACTTTAACACTTCTATCTGAAAAGAAAAATGTTTGTGGTGCATATCTCTGAAGCAGTAGGCCCATGTTCAGTCTCACCTGCTCCAGAGTGTGTAACAGCATGTCTGAACAGTTTGTTAAAAATATCTACATTCTGTTGACTGAGACAAAGTATATCTATTTCATTAAAATAAACATAACTACCCTCCTAAACATGACAATTAATCAAAGCAAACAGTCCATATCTACCTGAAAAACAGATCTCTTGCTGAGAAACACAGAAGCTTGGAGCAGGATTAGGCCATTGAACCCCTCAAGCCAGTTCTACCATTCATTATGGTCAGGGCTGATCATCAAGTTCAATGCTGTAATCGTGTTTGCCCCGTATCGCTTGATCCCTTTAGAGTCAGAGTCATAGAAATGTACAGCACAGAAACAGACCCTTCAGTCCAACTTGTCCATGCTGACAGATATCCTAAGTAAATCTAGACCCAGTTGCCAGCATTGGGCCCATATCCCTCCAAATCCTTCCTATTCATATATCCACCCAGGTGCCTTTTACGTGTTGTAATTAGCCTAGACTCTCTGGCAGCTCACTCCATACACACACCACCTTCTGCATGAAAATGTTGCCTCTTAGGACACTTTTCCTCCCACAGTCCACAGATGTTTAGGTTAGGTAGGTTGGCCATATTAGATTGCCCATAGCGTCCAAGGATGTGCATGGTAGGTGGATTAGCCATTGGGAATATGGGGTTACAGGATCTGGGTGGGTTGGGGTGATGTGCACTTCAGGCGGTTGGCATAGACTTGGTGGGAAGAATGGCCTGTTTACTGTGGGGATTGTAGGGATTCTATGGATTAAAACTGTGCCCTCTAGTTTTGGACTCCCCCATTCTAGGGAAAAGACCATTTACCTTATCCATACCCCTAATGATTTTGTAAACCTCTATAAGGTCACCCCTCAGCCTCTGAAGCTCCAGGGAAAATAGCCCCAGCCAATCCAGCCCTTCCGTGTAGCTTAAACACTCCAACTCTGGCAACATTCTTGTAAAGCTTTTCTGAACCCTCTCAAGTTTCATAACCTCCTTCCATTAGCAGCAAAACCAGAATTGTATACAATATTCCAAAAGTTGCCTAACTAATGTTATGTAGAGCCTCAACATGACACCCCAACTCTTATACTCAATGCACTGACGAATAAAGAATAGCATACCAAATGCCTTTAGCCAGGAGATGTATACCGAGTTAATCAAGTGAGTCTTGAAAATAAGCCAAACATTCATAATAACACTACCTGTGAAATGTTTCAATGAAACAGATGGTTAGATATCTGGTTCTCCAGATAGCCTTATTATGAGAGCTTGGCTGAGCTCCAAGTCTCACTAGTTTATTAGCTCTCAACAGGGACAAGTTGGACCGAAGGGTCTGTTTCTGTGTTGTACAGTTCTATGACTGACTCTAAAGGGGTCAAGCGATATGGGGCAAGGCACGATTAGAGCATTGAGCTTGATGATCAGCCCTGACTATAATGAATAGTAGAACTAGCTTGAGGGGTTCAATGGCCTAATCCTGCCCCAAGCTTCGATGTTTCTTAGCAAGAGATCTGTTTTTCAGGTAGAATTGGACTGTTTTCTTGATTGAACTAGAATTTTTGTTTTGACAAATTGACATCTTTATTATTTAAATTGCATGCATGTAGATTTGAACATCAAGAGATTCGAAGTAGACTAAAACTTCTCTTACTGGCACAAAAATGGCTCCCCCTGATTTATATTTATATTGAGTTATAAGAGCAGGAGTTTTTATTTCAAAGGAGAATTTTGAATGGGTATTTTGTTTAATGCATTTTCAGACATGCCATTGTCATAATATTGTTCATGATGCTGTAGTACATATATTAGCAGGCATAGGGTTAACAGGGGCCCATGGAGGGAGCATGAAGGGATGTGGGCATGAGAGAGGCACAGAGCATGTAGATAGCATGGGATTTGGGTGTATGGGTATTGTGAGGGGGTGTGTAAGGTGAGAGCTATGGGGGCCTAATAACTCTTAATAAAATGGAATGAAGATCCAGAAATCTGAGCTGGACTATCTAACCAATATATATCACATTCATCTGCTTTTCTAGTCACACCAGATTGGCTTCAGGAATGAGTGAGTCCAACACAATCTAGATCCACCTTCCTGGAGTGAAAATACTGTGAGGGGTCCACTTATGTGGAGATGGGGCATTCAACTCAGGAAATTTCCGAACCCCAGCCTTTCAAACTGAGCAGCAGAACGTCTAGCCCTAATTAACTGTGTCCTGAAAACTATAAAGAACTGGGATGTAGCTGAGATTCTGAAATGTACTTGGGAAGACCAAACCAAAACATTCTAGGGAAATATCCTCACCCAGGATCAGTTTGGTGCTGGGGAGGTTTTACATAGGAGGATGGCAAGTGGGGACCCCACCACCCTCCTGCCTCTGTCCTGATGAAGTCTGGGCTCAGAATCTGCCCTCCTATCTGGCTGCAATTTAAGGACGTGAATTGGGCAATTAATGTGTTCACTCCACAGTGGGTGGTAGACTGATCATGCAGAATGCTCAAAAGGCAAACCCTGTTAGGGTTACTTGCTGGCTTCAGAGTAGAAAGAGAGAGCTTTTATTCAAAGGCATTTAGTATCTGATTGAAGAACCCAGTCTCAATAAGGGAGAGGCACTCTGAGAGCCAGCTCTCAACCCATACTACTCAGTCCCCTTCCCCCACTCCCCCATACCAGGATTCCCCTTCCATTTTCAGTCACCTGTGTTCAGGATCCCATGGCAATCGACATGAACTCTGGCCACAGAGGTAGAATTTCACATTCAGGGTCATTCATTTCCCCCAGAATACCTTCTTCTGCCTGGTGCTTAGTCGGACAGACTTTCATAAAAGGAGATTTGGAAGACTGAGCAACCAAAGGTAAGACTCCCATCTCCAGCACTAAATGTAACCCTAGGCATTAATCTAAAACTTTATGCTTCTCCTGGGCAGAAGTCTATTTATATTCATGCCCATGGAAAGACCTGTGAATGGTTTTATGAACTGCTTCATTTGGTGCATTGGTATCACAATAGGACAAAGGTCCTTAAAATTGTGCTGTATGTGTCTCAAAATGAAATTGTTTGGATGAGCTAAATATTGCAGAGGTACCAAAAAAGACCAGTTAAATCATGAATGGTAATTAAATCTGTAGCGTTCCATTCCAAGGTAGAACAAATGAAGACTTTGGGCTGAATTTTCAATCCTGAGTAGGGTAGCACACATGCAGAAATTTCCTGGCTGTAGGAAGAAGTATCATGAATCGTTGCAATTTTCACACAACGGGGGCAAAGGTAGGATGCAATTGGGTGCATCATCCTTGGACACAGATTGAAGGTGCCAGGACGGGCTGTTTAAAAGGAGTTGTTTTCTTTCATACAAGGCCACCAAGTCAACCAACCCATCTGCTTACCTCACAAATGCCCACCTATCCCCAAAGGGCCTTACACCCTCCATGCCAGTTCTTGCCTCCATCATCCACTCCAACCATCCTTTAACCTCACACCAGTGCTTCCCAAACCTTTTATCAGTGTGATCCTGTTTTAATGCCTCAGATTTCATGTGACCCCAGAGGACAAAATTAATAGGTACGAGATCCATTGAATGAGGTATGGGGTCTTTAGGTCTTGGCTAAATAAAGGGACAGAAATTAGAGTTGCTGGAAAGACCTTCCATGAATTATTTTGGAGGAGCAACCTCAACAAGCAACCCATTGAAACCCTGCTTTACATCCTTGAAGCTAATTCACTCTCCACCCATTGGCAGACCTCAGGAACCATCTGAGACAAAACAAAATAAAGATTGGACTATGTGTTGAAGATTTCACTTTAATAGAAGCACTTGCAGCGCAAAAACTCATTCAAAGTATTAAAAGCTCCACATGTACTTAATCATTTATAAAAACAAACAAACCTGTATTCATAACTGTCAAAATTTCCTGTCTTGCACTTGTAGGACAAACAGAAGAACACCAACTTTTGCAGGGAACTATAAGTAATTCTGCATGAGAAAAAGTTGCCGATTGGTTGAAAAGTGGACTCTGGTTGGTTAAGGCATTGCCGTTGAAAAAGCATAAAGATAGTTACTCCAACGCTTTTGCTTACATCAAGAAAAGTCACAGTGTCTCTGGTTGAGACATGCCAAGGGAATTCTGCCAGAGGATAGTGACCCCTCAGCTTTGTTTAATTGTAAAGTAGAAATGCCTGGAGAAATTCCATTTTTGTCTTGCAGAGGATAAATTCCTGCATATGCCTCTGTGTAGCTTCTTTTAAATATAAATGAGTCACATTGCAAGCTTGACACTTAATCTTGAATGGATTGTTAATATAATTCTTAGCACATTTGGGATTGTTGAGGAGCATAGGTTTGTGCACTAGACAACATAACATCAAGGACAATAACTGCTTGCACTTGTTTGAGTTGTTGCTAACAACATTTAGATAAAACAGATTAAGCATGTCCCATTTTACAGTGTTACATATAAGCCTCCATTAGTTTTACAGAAGTCATTGCTTTCAGTCATCGTTACATTTGTTAAGATTATAATAAAACACTTGTGTGCCTAGAATTTACAGAAGAGAGGAAACCATTCTGTCTATGGTGGCTCTTTTGTCAGAAAAATCCACAACAGATTCCATTAACTTGTGCCCTCCTAAGGCCATGTACTTTTCCACCTTGAATACATATCCAAATCATTTATCTCAATGACTCATCCATATTAGAAACCGCAGTGAAATTAATTAAAAACTATTAAGGATTTTAATGTACTTTAAATGGATCTGATATCTTTGCTTTCAGCCAATATCCTCTAAAATATTAAACAGCAAATAACTGATAGAAAAACAGAGAGTGCTGGACATGCACAGCAGCCTTGGGAGTAAATAAATTTCCAACAATTTGACTGAGACTCATCGTCAGGATGCAAATGCTGACAGCATTTTGTATTTCCTTAATATTTCTAACTTTCACTTCAGGAATGATGTCCAGCATTCAGTTTTTGAAGAATAGTGGTTAAAATGTTAAAGAACAACCCTAGTTTATTGACAATCCATTGACTCTTCACAAAAAAAAACACATTTTGTCAAATCTTTTCATCTTGCACTTATCAGGACAATTCATAAGAAATACCAATGTAAATGAAACACAGCGTATGTACTGCATGAATTGGGAATGCTGATATGTTCGCAAGTGCATTCTGATTGTTAAATATAGCCCCCGAAGGAATAAGCCAGTTAGATGATGACTGACAGTTAATTGCTAAGCTTTGTTTACATTTTAAACCTGTTGGGTTCTTTGATACTGAGATAATGGGAACTGCAGATGCTGGAGATTCCAAGATAATAAAATGTGAGGCTGGATGAACACAGCAGGCCAAGCAGCATCTCAGGAGCACAAAAGCTGACGTTTCGGGCCTAGACCCTTCATCAGAGAGGGGGATGGGGGGAGGGAACTGGAATAAATAGGGAGAGAGGGGGAGGCGGACCGAAGATGGAGAGTAAAGAAGATAGGTGGAGAGGGTGTAGGTGGGGAGGTAGGGAGGGGATAGGTCAGTCCGGGGAAGACGGACAGGTCAAGGAGGTGGGATGAGGTTAGTAGGTAGCTGGGGGTGCGGCTTGGGGTGGGAGGAAGGGATGGGTGAGAGGAAGAACCGGTTAGGGAGGCAGAGACAGGTTGGACTGGTTTTGGGATGCAGTGGGTGGGGGGGAAGAGCTGGGCTGGTTGTGTGGTGCAGTGGGGGGAGGGGATGAACTGGGCTGGTTTAGGGATGCAGTGGGGGAAGGGGAGATTTTGAAACTGGTGAAGTCCACATTGATACCATATGGCTGCAGGGTTCCCAGGCGGAATATGAGTTGCTGTTCCTGCAACCTTCGGGTGGCATCATTGTGGCAGTGCAGGAGGCCCATGATGGACATGTCATCAAGAGAATGGGAGGGGGAGTGGAAATGGTTTGCGACTGGGAGGTGCAGTTGTTCTCACACGTTCTCACACTCGTTCTCACACACCACCCTACCAACCTCCGGATACAACGCATTATCCTCCGACACTTCCGCCATTTACAATCCGACCCCACCACCCAAGACATTTTTCCATCCCCACCCCTGTCTGCTTTCCGGAGAGACCACTCTCTCCGTGACTCCCTTGTTCGTTCCACACTGCCCTCCAACCCCACCACACCCGGCACCTTCCCCTGCAACCGCAGGAAATGCTACACTTGTCCCCACACCTCCTCCCTCACCCCCATCCCAGGCCCCAAGATGACATTCCACATTAAGCAGAGGTTCACCTGCACATCTGCCAATGTGGTATACTGCATCCACTGTACCCGGTGCGGCTTTCTCTACATTGGGGAAACCAAGCGGAGGCTTGGGGACCGCTTTGCAGAACACCTCCGCTCAGTTCGCAACAAACAACTGCACCTCCCAGTCGCAAACCATTTCCACTCCCCCTCCCATTCTCTTGATGACATGTCCATCATGGGCCTCCTGCACTGCCACAATGATGCCACCCGAAGGTTGCAGGAACAGCAACTCATATTCCGCCTGGGAACCCTGCAGCCATATGGTATCAATGTGGACTTCACCAGTTTCAAAATCTCCCATTCCCCCACTGCATCCCTAAACCAGCCCAGTTCATCCCCTCCCCCCACTGCACCACACAACCAGCCCAGCTCTTCCCCCCCACCCACTGCATCCCAAAACCAGTCCAACCTGTCTCTGCCTCCCTAACCGGTTCTTCCTCTCACCCATCCCTTCCTCCCACCCCAAGCCGCACCCCCAGCTACCTACTAACCTCATCCCACCTCCTTGACCTGTCCGTCTTTCCCGGACTGACCTATCCCCTCCCTACCTCCCCACCTACACCCTCTCCACCTATCTTCTTTACTCTCCATCTTCGGTCCGCCTCCCCCTCTCTCCCTATTTATTCCAGTTCCCTCCCCCCATCCCCCTCTCTGATGAAGGGTCTAGGCCCGAAACGTCAGCTTTTGTGCTCCTGAGATGCTGCTTGGCCTGCTGTGTTCATCCAGCCTCACATTTTATTATCTTGGGTTCTTTGATACTGATTGGTAAGAGCAATTTCCAGAGGAATGAACCTGTGAATGTTTGTCCCCTAGTTCAAACAGTTGTTTTGTGTATGAATGTTCTTTGTGTCTGCAAAGAAGTGTCCTTGTATTAATGTCTACACCTAAGTGCATCCAACTGCAAGCCCAAGCAGCAATTCAAGTGGGATGCCAGCGTAATTTTTCGAGAGCAAGATGAAAAGCTATGATAAAATCTTTTTTTTCTAGAAATGCCCAAGTCCTGTAATACCAAATGATTTTTTTTTCCACTGTTAATAATGAGATCCAGCATTAGTTGGCATATTTCAGGTGTCATCAGTTATATGATGGATAACTATACTATTCCTGTTCATACTTTTCTATATTAAGTTTACAACAAATAAATATTTTGTTTTAGTTGGCTGTCATTACTCCTACTACTTTGTTCCTGAACTCAGTCATGCCTTGTTAATCCATGAGAGATATTTATGTAAGTAAGACCAGAAGCAACTAATTGTGGTACTTGATGCATAATTTTAACAAAGCTTTTAATAGTTGATAAAAAACTTAAATTCTCCTAAAGTTACTTAAATTTCCCCTAAAGAATGAATTTAATTAATTTGCCTGAGTTCAGATCTGTCCATTATAAAAGATATATTAATATTGCCTTGTGTCAGAGTACTGGTGTGTGCATGTATTCCACAGCATACAGTGCTCTAAAATGATTTGCACATCAAATTAAATTCTTGGCAGGATCATTGGTTTGCTACATTATTTCATTACACATCTGACTAAGTTTAGCAGCCACCCCTAATGAATTTGTAGCTAGTCCTTTGTTTACCATTTCGCTCAAGCTATCCAGGCAGGAATGTCTTCTTTGTATGGGAACCTCTCGATATTACATGCCAGTGCTTTTGAAATTTTTTTCACTGTGACCCAATTTTGAGGCTTAACAAATGACGTACTGCCCCTGTGAAAACTGGGGTCTGTTAGAGTGAAAATACTGCCATTCTAACTCGGTCACAGCTCCACAGAAGTCATTGCTGTCCCTGGGCTTGTGACCCCAAAATTACAGCTCACGACCCCGCCTGGGCTCCTAGACCCTACCACGGAAGCCCTAGTGTAAACATTTCTTCATCAATCATGTATCAACATAACATTCCTAAGTGGAGTGCATAATGACTCTCAAAGTAAGTAACGTAGACCAGTATATGTAGAGATGGTGAGAACTGCCGATGCTGGAGTCAGAGATAACACAGTGTGGAGTTGGAGGAGCATAGCAGGCCAGGCAGCATCAGAGGCGCAGGACAGTCGACATTTCAGGCTGGGATCCTTCTTCAGAAAAGAAAGTATAGTTGCCTTTACTTATTTTACTGACTCTGATATGATTTTGACTTTTACCAGCAAAATGTATCTAACTGGGTAATAGTTAAAGGAATATAGAGAAAATCAGAGTTTACATACAGTATATATTTTATACTGAGAAAATGTTCTTTATATAGAGCTGGCTCATCTTTGATACCAGCCAGGATGGCGGTAATTTCTATTGATTTAGGACCTGCAGTTCTACTTTATATTTTAAAATAATTCTTTTCTTTTTCTTCCACATACAAACCATTTATAATCTTGTCATAATCTTCCCAGCATCTCCAACCTAACCTTGTAGCTAATTTCACTCATTCCTGTAGCAATTCAGGTAAATCTCCTCTGCACCCCCTCTAAGATCCTTTCTAACACATGGCATCCAGAACAGGATACAATACTATAGTTGGGATTAAACCAAAGTTTTGTAAAAGGCTCAGTTTTTTTATTCTGTGTTAAAGACTCACTTAAAATCTCGTGCTATCTTCAAAAATCTTTGCACACATACTATGCACAAGTCTGTCTGATCCTGCACACTCCTCAGAAAAATAGCATTATCTCTATATCGCCTCTCCCTGTCTGTTCTGTAAAAATGCACCACCTCACACTTCCCTGTTCTATATTCCAACTGCCACTGGTCTATTCATTCTGTTAGCCTTTTGCTATCATGTTGCAGATGATTTATATCATTTTCACTGCATGCCTTTCCTCCAGGTTTGGTATTTTCACCTGATTTTATAATAATACTTTGTATTCCAATATCCAAGAAATTTATATACAACAAAAAATTTAGTGCCCCTAACATTGACCCTTATGGAACATCAATATCTACCACTATGCAGTCTGACTAGCACCTGGAAGCTGGAGGAGCAGCATCTCATATTCCGCCTTGGGAACCTACAACCCAATCATCTCAATGTGGACTTTACTGGTTTCAAAATCTCCTCACCCCCCCTCCCCCCGGCCTCATCCCATGACCAATCTTCTCTCTCATCCCCGCCTCCTTGTCCTGACATAACCTGTCTGTCTTCTCTTCTGCCTATCCGCTCCTCCCATCTCACTGACCAATCCCCACCACTCACCTATCATCATCCCACCTACCTCCCCAGCCCCACCCCTCCTCTATTTATTTCTAAGCTCCCTTCCACCTCCTCCATTTCTGAAGAAGGGTCCCGACCCAAAATGTCAGCTTTCCTGCTCCTCTGATGCTGCCTGGCCTGCTGTGTTCATCCAGATCCACACCGTGTTATCTCTGATTCCAGCGTGGGCAGTTCTTACTGTCTCTGACCAAGACTTGCTGTTTTCTGTCCTTAAATCAATATTTAATCCAGCTGATACTGAATCTCCTATTTCGTGAACCTCTGTTTTGTTAAATAACCTTTCATGTGGCACTTTGTCAAGTACTTTCTCAAAACCCATACTTACAGCAAATACAGTGCCTCCTTTATCACCTAGTCTGTTACTTCATCAAAAAATTCAATTTCAACAGTTTGGTTAATTATGAGTTATGTTTTGTGTTCAGCTATTTAGAGATAATACAAACCTACAGTAACTGATATTTTATGTTTTATATGAGTCACAAAGGAATCACTTATATAGCATTGAATAAAGGCATCTCAGGATAATCAAAGGCAAAGTCAGCAATCATCCCATAGATTATACAATTACCCTGCTGGTGTCTTCAATTTCCTCTTGGATTGAGCTCTAACATTTAAGCTTAAAGTCTTTGGATGGAATTTTACTTACCCTGGTGTGGCATAAACAATGGCAAAAGAACATAAGATTTCGGAGCAGAATAAGGCCGTTTGGTCCATTGAGTCTGCTTCACCATTCGATCATGGCTATTCAAAGTAAAGAGAGAATGAGAAAATCATAATGTCAACATCAAGAAAAATGTTTGTGGTTTTCCCCTCATGGCCTATTGGTGATCGTGGAATCTTGCCAATGACCTGCAATGATCTTATTTCCATGCATTTGCATTTTCATGTGTCAGTAAAGCCCCACATTGCCTTGTTTAATCGTCGATTCCAATTCCAATTCTCCTTTCTTTCCCTCAGAAACTAGACAGACAGATTCCCAGGATGTAGCAAGTACATTCCCAAGCAGGTACCCGTGACTGAAGCTCACCAAATGCTTATCCTGGCCATTGTCCAATTGCTCTTTACAGCAATGTCTCTGCATTCCATGGGCACCAAGTTCCTCAAGCTTTCACCTCCACAAAATGGCATCAACAAACCACCACTTTCACCACACCCACCATTCCCGTTCTCTGATCAATTCAAACACCTCTTCAACACTTCAGTTCTTTACTTTGGCACTCAGGGACACCTTGGAATTGCACGTTTCTGCCAATCTGTTTTGCATGCAGAGACACTTGCATCTTAGGCACCAGAAGATGTATCTTTTGACATTTACTGTCTTCACCGGCGCTCGCTGACCTCAGCAATGATTCACAGGTTGCCAACATCCATGTTTATCACATTGTTTCCTTAGCGTACAGTGTCTTCAGTGTTCAATTACAGACTGGCAGTCTCTGGGCTTGCATTGTTTTTTAAGCCTAGAGTGAAAACAGGCAGATGGTCATAGTGGGGAACACAAAACAGTCAATGGGTGAATACATTGCTGCGCTGCCCCATGCTTACTAACATCAAACCAGCAGTACACACCAGCAGCTTATGTGGCAAAAACACCGCATATGCTCCAAACAAATGGCAATGCATGGAAGTCAAAAGAGAGCTGTCCTTAATAGTGGACTCCAGTCAGAAAGTGGATACTGCCACATTGAGTCAAGGGGCTGTTCTTACTTCCCTCAAAAGTTGTTATCCATCGTCCGTCAGGCATTTGTCAGTGTATGGGGGCCAGTCTTCTTGCTACCCAGGACATGGGCCATGTTCAGTCTTGCACATCAAATGCAATAATTCAGGGATTACACCTTCCAAACTCTTAACTGCTACCATTTAGAAGCACAGGGGCAATGGCAGTTCAAGGATACAACTCACCACCAACTTCTCAAGGGCAACTAGGGATGGGCAATAAGTGCTAGCATGACCAGCAATGCCAATATCCCCTCAAAGAATCAAAAGAAGCTAGATTATTCAGGGTGCTGTGGAGGTATCAGTCTAGGTGATGGGCCATTTCTTCCTGCAAGAAGTATGATGAGAGAGAGCCTTGGTGTAAAATGTGTACAGCAGAGTTAGAGTGAGTGGTGGCTTTGTAAGTGTGAGATATCAGGTGTCACTTACCCTTGCAGAGTGCAAATAATCATTCTCCTGTACTGCGTTACCCTAGGACAGAACATTGACCCGGTCTGTAATGTGTGTCCAGGCTGGCTAATTCTGACATCATGGCCTCCTGTGGCTCTCTCCTCTCCAACAGCCCATCCAGCAACACCTCCTAGTCTCTGACCATGACTCAGGGAGCAAGCTTTCCTTTCCTCTGGGCCATACCTTTGATGATAACAGTTAAGCGCCACAGTGTAATGGGTCCTTTCTGACTTGCAGTGTCTGAAGTGGTGTGCAGTTTGACTTCAAATGTGGCAACAGCAGGCCACATTTCTGGAAGGTCCTGTCAGTGGGGAACACTTCCAACTTTCCAGCCATGTGATTCCCTGAAGAAGGCAGCCAACAGCCTGGTTACTTAAGTAATAAGATGAAGAGTAGGAGATTGCATGAGAGACATGACAGACCTGAAGCCATGAAGTTGACTCAGCAAAATACTTTAACTCACTGTGGGAAAATTATCCTCCTTAGTTCTGCAGAAACTTAGGAGACAGTAGCAGAAAGATTTAAAAGGTTTCTGCCAGAATTGAAAAGATGCACCTTGACAGGTAATACTGAGCAGCCTGGGACTCTTTCAGAGAGAAAAGGAAGACGAGACTAGTTTGTTTTAAAATCATGAAGAGGTACAATATGGCATGGTGAAGCTGTTTCTATTTGTGCTGGATGCAACACAAGTGAGAGAATGTAAGAACACACAACTAACAAATCAACAAAACAAATTCCAGAGTAATTTCTTTAATAACAATCTAAGTGGTTAGGAATGTAGAATTTGCTCCACATAGAGTGATTGAAGCAGATATCATTAATACATCCAAGGAGACATCTGATGTATGTGTGAAAAAGAAGGAAATGAAGGCATAATAAGTGTGAGAAAATTTTTTTGTGAAGTGTAAACACCAGCTCTGTTTAATTGGACTAAATGGTTTGTTTCTTGTACTCTAATTTGCCAAGTGAAATTAGCAGGGATATCTCCTTAGTTGCAATCTAACAGTTCTTAGGAATTAACTCAGAGTTAGATTAATGATACAGAATACCATTTATTGATATCCTTGTAAGTCTCCAAATGCTTTACCTGGAAGTTTACCAACTAATTCAAAGGATGTCATGGTATTGATGTCTCAGTGAAGTGCACCATGTAGTGCTATTATTTATTTAAAACCTTACTGTCAGAAGCTTTCAAGCATTTAAGGGAAGATCTTAAACAGATTGATTGAGAAAAGTATTTATTAACACCTTAGTTCAAGGTCCAACTAAACATAGTCAAAGACGTATTGAAGTGAATCCAATATAAATATATTTTTCGGTCCAAAAACATAAACTGGCTAATGGATAACAAAGACTGAAGTAAACTGTGAACAATGAACTCCACAAAACCGCCAGCAGTTAATTAACACCCTCCAGGAGTGTGGAGTCACCAGAGTTACCTGGATATACAACTAGCCAGAGGCAAGTCTAGAAGGGTGGCTCAGTAGTTAGCACTGCTGCTTCACGGCACCAGGGACCCAGATTTGATTCCACCCTCAGGCGACTGTCTGGAGTTTGCATATTCTCCCCGTGTTTGACGGATGCTCCAGTTTCCTCCCACAGCCTAAAGGTGTGCAGGCTAGGTGGGTTAACCATGGGAAATGTATGGTTGTAGGGACAGGGCAGATACTATTCAGAGGGGTGTGATCGGCTGAATGGCCTACTACCACACTGTAGGGATTCTGCGATTCTAGAAAGAAATATTTCCAGTCCTAAATTAACAAAAGGACAGTCAGGGCAGAAATAAGACGATAAGATATATGAGCAGAATTAGGCTATTTGGCCTATCTCTCTGCCACCGATCATTGTTGATATGTTTTTCAATTATATTCTCCTTATAACCTTTGATCCAAGAACCTATTTATCTTTGTCTTAAATATGCTTGACCTCCACAGCCCTCTGTGGCAATGAGTTGCACAGGTTAACTGCCTTCTAGCATTGATTTCCAATAAATAAGTCCAAGCAATTAGCTTGGGCTGCATGATTTCCAAGAGTTGTCTTTAAATGAACATTCAACTGTGTCCTTTTAGTGACCACAGACGCAGAATCTCCACATATTTTTCAAATAAAACACTCTCTACAGTTCCTCATATATCCTCAAGAACACAGAAACAATTTCTTGAGAAGAGTGATAGAGTTAGAGTTCGACTCTGACACTCCCTAATGCTAAAATATCATACAGAGAGAAAACATCTTTGTTCTTTCTTGATACAAAATTATTTTGTTTTTTTTCTTCAACAGTGTGGCTAACTTGGAATTTTCTTTTTGCAATTTAGTATTTTTTTAGCTCCACAGGAATTCAGCCTTTTGGATCTGAACTACAATGGATTAGATTTGTATTCCTCACTGAATTTGATTTTGAAACCAGTGGCTGCTGAGGGTAGAAAGTCAATTTGACCAGTGGGCAGCCTCTCTGTTTCTGACATATTGACAAGCTGGAATATAGATTCTTTGTATGGAAGAGCAAAGTTATAAAAGGAAATGAGATGAATTGTTTTTCTTTCACTTGTACAAAAGACAGAGATGGAACCTTGTGGTTACCGATGATGTAGGAACATTCTTAGCATTCTTTAATTGTAGTGTAAGGTGGGATGGGCTCAATCAGGTGAAGGGCAAATTTAGGATGTTATGAAAATGTCTTCACATCTGTAACTATCTTTGAGAATAGCAAATTGTCAATATTAAGAAGGAGGAGGTCATAGAATCATACAGCACGGAAACAGACTCTTCAGTTGAACTCATCTCACATAGCAATCTGACCTAGTCCCATTTGCCAACATTTGGCCAGTATCCCTCTAAACCTTTCCTATACATATACCCATACAGATGCCTTTTAATTGTTGTAATTGTACCTGCATCCACCACTTCCTCTGATGGCTCATTTCATACATGCACCATGCTGTGCATGAAAAAGTTACTTTTCAGCTCCTTTTTAAATCTTTCCCCTCTCAACTTAAACCTATGTCCTCTAGTTCTGCACTCCTCCACCCCAGAAGAAGACCTTGACTATTCACCCTATCCATGCCCCTCATGATTTTATAAACCCCTCAGCCTCCGAAGCTCCAGGGAGAAAAGCCCCAGCCTATTCAGCCTGTCCCTATAACTCAAACTCTCCAGTCCCGGCAACATCCTTGTTAAATCTTTTCTGCACAATCTCAAGCTAACAGCATTCGTCTTATTGAAGGGCAACCAGAATTGAAGCAGAATTCCAAAAGTGTCCTCACCAATGACCTATACAGCTGCAACATGACATTCCAACTCCTGCACTCCATGTTCTGACCAAAGAAGGCAAGCATGCCACATGCCTTCTTCACCACCCTGCCTACTTGCGACTCCACTTTCAAGGATCTATACACCTCCCCTTGGTCTCTTTGTTTGGCATCACTCCCCAGGGCTCTACCGTTAACGAGTCCTGCCATGGTTTGCCCAATCAAAATGCAACAGCTCATTTTTATCTAAATTAAATTTCACCTGCCACTCCTTAGCCCATTTGATCAAGATTCCATTGATCCCAATATAATCATCTTCACTGCCCACTATACCACCTATTTTGGTGTCATCTGCAAACTCATTTAACATACCTCCTATATTCACATCCAAATCGTTTATAGAAATGATCAAAACCAGTGGAACAAGCACTGATCCTTGTGGCACACTACGGGTCACAAGCCTTCAGTCCAAAAAACAACCCTCCACCACAACCCTCTGTCTCCTATCTTCAAGCCAATTTTGTATCCAAATGGCTAGCTCTCCCTGGATTCCATGGAATCTAACTTTGCTAACCAGTCTACCATACAGAACCTTGTCATGCGCATTGCTGAAGTCATGTAGAAACTTGCACCGCTACGCCTTCATCAATTTTGTCACCTCTTTAAACAACTCAATCAAGTTAGTGAGACATTACTAACTTGATTGAGACATGAAACATGTCTCATGTACAAAGCTCCCATGCTGGCTATCCCTAATGAGTCCTTGCCTTTCCAAATGCATTTAAATCCTACTGCTTAGAATTCCCTCCAACAGCTGACATAAGGCTCACCAGTCTATAGTTCCCTGGTTTTTCCTTTTAACCTTTCTTAAATAATGGCTCTGCGTTAGCCAACCTCCAGTTTTCCAGCACCTCACCTGTGGCTATCAATGATGTAAACATCTCAGCAAGGGGCCCAACAATCTCTTTGCTAGCTTCCCGAAAAGTCGAGGGAAACACCTGAGTAGGTCCTAAGGATTTATTTATCCTTAGCACCTCCTCTTCTGTAATATGAACTCTTTTCAAGACATCACAGTTTATTTCCCCAAATTTCCTAGTCCCTTAATGTATTTATAGTATCTATTTAGATTCTCAAAGAAACAAAGAAACCTACAGCACAGGAACAGGCCCTTCAGCCCTCCAAGCCTGCGCCGATCAAGATCCTCTGTCTAACCTGTCATCCATTTTCTAACGGTCTGTGTCCATTTGCTCCCTGCCCATCCATGTACCTATCCAAATCTAACGTGTCTGTGTCTACCACCTCCGCTGGCAACGCGTTCCAGGCCCCCACCACCCTCTGTGTAAAGAACTTTCCACGCATATCTCCCTTAAACTTTCCTCCTCTCACTTTGAACTCATGACCCCTAGTAATTGAGTCCCCCACTCTGGGAAAAAGCTTTTTGCTATCCACCCTGCCTATACCCCTCATGATTTTGTAGACCTCAATCAGGTCCCCCCTCAATCTCCGTCTTTCTAATGAAAATAATCCTAATCTATTCAACCTGTCTTCATAGCTAGCACCCTCCATACCAGGCAACATCCTGGTAAACCTCCTCTGCACCCTCTCCAAAGCATCCACATCCTTTTGGTAATGTGGCGACCAGAATTGTACACAGAACTGTACTCATTTACTTTGTTTTCCAAAGCAATCACAAGTGCCCTGTTTGCTTCTTGATTTCCCTCTTGAGTATACACCTACTGCCTTTATACTCTTTGAGGGATTGCAACTCATCTCATCTCAGAAGAAGAGTGGCATTGTGGCTCAGTGGTTAGCCTGCTGCTTCACAGTGCCAGGGACAAAGGTTTGATTCCACCCTTGGGTGACGGTCAGCATGGAGTTTGCACGTTCTCCCTGTGTCTCTGAGCGAGTTTCCTCCAGATGCTCTGGTTTCCTCCCATAGTCCAAAGATGTGCGGGTTAGGTGGATTGGTCATGCTAAACTTCCCATAGTGTTCAGGGATGTGCAGGCTAGGTGGGCTATCCATTGGAAAGGCAGGATTATAGGATGGGGGGGTGGATCTGAGTTGATGCTGTTCAGGGGGTTGATGTAGACCCAATGGGCTGAATAGCCTGCTTCCACACCATAGGGATGCTATGAGTCACTTGATCCTAGCGATCTATACCTGATATATGCTCCCTTCTTCTCCTTGACCAGAGCCTCATTCCTCTAGTCATCCAGCATTCGCTACACCTTAGAGCTCTGATGAAGGGTCATCTAGATGCCAAACATTACCTTGCTTTCTGTCCATGGATGCTGCCTGTGATCTCCAGTATTTTCTTTTCAATACAGGTGCCAGCATTGGCAGTAATTTGCTCCTGTACTGCCTCTGAGCTCTTGTCATCTCATTCTTAAACGCCTCCCACTTCCCAACAGCCCCTTACCTACCCTAATCAACTTTTAAAAGTTCCTGACTAATACCATCAAAAGCGGCCTTACTCCAATTTAAAACTTTAACATTTTGATCAGTTCTATCCTTTTCCATCACTATTTAAAAGTGATAGTATTATGATCTCTTGCTCCAAAGTGCTCCCCCATTGACATCGCAGTAACTTGCCCTGCCTTACTTTCCAACTGAAGGACAAGTTTTGCTCCTTCTCTAGTAGGTGCCTCTACAGATTGAAAAAGAAGGTTTTCTTGTACACTCTTAACAAATTCCTCCACACCCAAGCCCTTAACACTGTGGACTGTGTGCGGGCGGATTGGATTAGTTTCGATAAAAGCCAAAAGAACTGTAGATGCTGTAAATCAGAAGCAAAAACAGAAGTTGCTGTAAAAGCTCAGCAGGTCTGGTAGCGTCTGAGAAGATTAGTTTAGCATCATGGTCAGCACAGGCATGTGGGCTGACGAGCCTATTCCTGTGCTAATCTGATCTCTATTCTTTAACTATTCTTCGTAGAACTGTACCAAATGTCAATGTATTTTAGTGAATATTATTTACAGGCCAGTTTTTCCAATCAATACTATTTGAGTGAATCTTACATTTAAAATTGACATTTACTCCCATGCATTAGCAGGAACCTATCAGCCAAAGTTCTAATGGAAAAATTGCGTACTAATGAGTGAGTAAGCAGAAATAGTATCCCGCTGTTAACATAGGAGTTTAGCAATCACTAAGGTCGAGTCATGTCTGTGATCACACTTCAGAATGCTGTCATTCCTAGCTGTCCCTACTTGTATCTAAACTCCCTCACATATTTAAGTGAGATGCTGCTGAGGGATGTACATGCAGAGGTGGGTGTCATGGTGGCTCAGTGGTTAGCACTGCTGCCTCACAGCACCAGGTTCCTGGGTTTGATTCCACCCTCAGGGAACTATCTGTGTGGAGTTTGCACGTTCTCCCCATGTGTGCGTGGGTTTCCTCCCACAGTCCAAAGATGTGCAGGCTGGGTGGATTGGCCATGCTAAATTGCCCATAGTGTTGAGGGATGTATAGATTAGGTGGGAAATGGGTCTGGATGGGATCCTCTGAGGGTCGGTGTGGACTTGTTGGCCCAAAGGGCCTGTTTCCACATTGTCGGGATTCTATGTATAATATATATATTAAACACTCAGTGCTTCAGGGGCACTATTTCTTATCAGCTTCCTGATTCCGTGCAAAGCTGTAGTCATTTGTATTATTTTGCCTGCATGCTTTATTATAGGTTAGCTTTATTGACTACGTGCGCATGCTATTTCCACTCATCTGAAAAGCAGCTTCCATGCTTTTTTCTTATTTCAATTCCATTTAGTCAAAGTGAGATCTGATTGGTAGCTTAATTGTATTCCATGCTTATTTGTACATGATTGAGAAAAGGACAAAACAAACCTCCCGCTACTACAAATGATTGACAACCTGTCTACCATTTCAAAAATGTAAAACGTAAGCACTTAATATAAAGAAACAGTTGAAGGCACTGGATACTTTCAAGTTAATGGGCCATGACAAGATTCCAATGATAATTCCTAAGTTTTCCAGATCCCTAGCCAAGGTGACCCACTGGTATCTATCTGGAAATATGGAGAATTATCCACATGTGTCCTGTCCCCCAAAATCAGGAAAAATGCAACCTAGTCATTTACACCCCTGTGAGTCTCCTCTCAATCATCAGTCACATCATGGATGGGACAGTTGACGATGCTCACAAATGTACTTGCTTAGCAATAAGGTGCTCACTGTCACTTAGTTTAGGTTCCACCAGAGCCACTCAACTCCTTACTCAACATCACTGCAGCCTTTTGTCTAAATAGGGCAAAAGTGCTGAACTGAAGAGGTGAGATGATAGTTACTATCCTTTTGACATCAAGGCAGCATTTGACAAGGTATGTCTTTACAAATCTGGAGTCAGTGGGAATCAGGGTTTCCCTGGTTGAAGTCGCACCTAGCACAAAACAAGATGGCTGAGGTTGTTGGATGTCAGTTATCTCAGACCAAGGACTTAACCGTAGGAGTTCCTTAGGATAGTGTCTCACATCTTCTCTTGTCTCATCAATGACCTTCCCTGTAACCTTACAATGGAATAAAGATCATTCTAATCAGTGACAATGCCATTATGCCACCACCTCCTGTGCAGTATACAGGCTAAGGAAGAGCTCTCCTGATTAACACCTCCCCTAAGGGATGTAGTTGAAGGTGCCTGCCTTGAGCAGAAGGTTGTAAATAACTTTGTGTGTGTCTAGGACCAGGGAAAAGTGATTGATGGAGTCATGCTTCGGGAAATTTCCACAACTAGGAGATACACTAAACATTTAAAAAAACTTGCCTCCTCTTTAAATGTCAAATATTTGATCCCAGCCTGAACCCACAGGTTCCCATAGTACTTCCATCATGTTGGTGGTCAGCATCAGTTCCTCCAGTTGATAAAGCTGATCCTTAATGAGTATTTCCATTGTTGGGTATCTTTGTCCCTCTGATGCCGTTGACTTTGAAAGGGGCTAGACCCTTGGTCTGTATGAGATTTGGCCTGACATATCCTGAATCCTAACTCAGACTCTGGTGCAGTCCTCCAGAGATACTGCAGCAATACATTGCTCCTTAGGTCCAGAACAAAGCAATTCAGAGAACATATTCAATTTTCATGCTACTTTTGTCTTTTGTTTTATGAATTAAACTTTTCCTTAAGTCTACCAGGAGCACTTGCACATTGCACTTGCACTTGTAACTTGTTACAAGTTGGCTGTTGAAACTGGCTGGCAACAACGCTTACAGTTTCAGGGCATGTTACCTGCTTGGCACTACGAAGTAACTATAATTAGCCCCACAATCACTTTTCGCCTAAGATGGCAGAAATTTCTAATTTTCTGCTGGGAAATCGATACACAAAGACTTTGAAGAGAATGTGTTTTCCCTACTTATCAACATTTGTCAGCTCAACAATCACGTTGTTGTGCCAGTACAGCCATTAGTTGACTATTAACCACAGCAAACTGCCGTTATTGTCAAATAAATTCACTGAGTAATGATCAGCAAACTGAACTGAAAACATTACGTTCATCACCATTTAGATTGCAAGCATTACTTCACATTACTTTGTTATTTAGATAACAAGTCTGTTCATTTCAAAGAGCAAGAAGATGGCTGATTCAAGATAGTATTTCAAACACACAATTTTAAATATTTCATAAATGGCACAGGCAAAGCTGTTAATAAAGAATACACAACCTGTAGACAGAGCTAAAACCTTAAATCATTGGTAGACACTTGCTTATACAATACACATAGATCTTCCACATAGTCAAACATTGTAGACAACTGTATTGCTCTTTATGCAATTCTTTTCCTCTTTGATTTCACTTCTCTTTCTCTAAGTCTGCCTTTCTATTTTTTTTTCTCCTGTTGGTTGGGAAGTGCTGATTGCCAGAGGTCACATTGCGCCAACACCCCTTGCCTGTTTTCCATCATTCCCGTGCCCCGAGACTATCCCCATCTTCTAATTTTCCCATGATTTTGCAGCTCTGTCTATTTCCAATCCTGAACATCCTCATCCTCACTTGATTATTTTCTCCGTGTCTCAACACGTTGTTGCTCCTGGTTCACATTCTTCTCAAATTTTTCACCAGATTGACAGTTTTGAATTAGTTCTTCAAATCAAGAATCAGCTATCGGTAAAGGCGACCGCAAACAGACTGATGCAAGAACTTTGATTGTTTCACTCATATCCTCCCAACTTATGACAGCTGTGGGATAGAGTTAATGACCTTTTTAGGTGGTCTTGTAAACTCCCAAGCTGCATGAAACCATCACTGGCTGATCAAGGCAACTCACCACCATCACTCTTAATAGGCCAATAAGGGATGAGTGAGCAATGGGGCTAACCAGCAGGTAGAAGCACTGGCTGGATGGGTGAAGTAAGGGAGACCAGGAATGGAATTGGTGTACAATTAGTATTTTCTGCAGAATCCAGTGGAAAAAGAAATTACTGGAGTTCAGTGGCTTTACAGAGGATAAGCAAAGTCATGAGATCTAGAATTTCAAATGCCAAGGAAAGGAGGTACAAGGTTTTTAAGTGAAAGCTATTGAGTCATCAGATATTTAGCAGTGCTACCTCACAGCACCAGGGACCCAGTATCTGTCTGTGTGTGTTTGCACATTCTTCCCGTGTTTGCATGGGTTTCCTCTGGGTGCTTCATTTTCCTCCCACAATCCAAAGATGTGCTCGGTAGGCGGATTGATCATGCTAAATTGCCCATCGTATCCATGGATGTGCAGACTATGTGGATTAGCCATGGGAAATGCAGAGTTACAGTGATAGGGTAGGGGTTGGGCTTGGGTAGGATACCCTTCAGAGGATTGGTGTGGACTCATTGGGCCGAATGGCCTGCTTCCACACTATAGGGATTCAGTGAAATGGTTCTTGAGGTAGGGACTGGACCATTTGAGGAGAAGCGATAGCCTGGTGATATTCTCATTAGACTGCCAATCCAGAGACCTAGACAACATTCTGGGGACCTGGTTCAAATCCCACCATGGCATATGGTGAAATTTGAATTCTATAAATACCTAGAATTAAGAATCTAATGATGACTGTGAATCCATTGTCGATTGTCTGGAAAAAACCCACCTGGTTCACTAATGTCCTTTTGGCAAGGAAATTGACATTCTTACCTGGTCTGGCCTACATGTGACTCTAGACCCACAGCAATCTGTTTGACTCTTAACTGCCCTCTGGGAAGTTAGGAGTAGGCAATAAGTGCTGCCTAGGCAACGATGCCCTTACCCCGTGAATGAATAAAGGAAAGAAAAAGGGTATAAATATTTGTAAAGGCGGTGTATTAAAAAAAATCAATGGAATAAGATATCACGGGACATCATGTCAGCATCAGCAAAGACAGAAAAAGCTCAATGGCCTCAGGCTGTGATTTCTATCATCATATGAAGTCTTGCCTTCAAAGTCTGAGTCTTAGAAATGATTTGGATACAACAGCAAAGAGATGAGTTTTAAATAATGTGCTCTAAGAAATGATGGAACGACTGAGACCTTTCTGCAACTGGTTGGTTTGGTTCTAGTTGGTCTCTGTTTTTTGTAGTGTAAAGCCCAGATACTGGTCAGCTGTAACTGAGGGTCACGGCTCAGAGTTATGGTCTTCACACATAACCAAAGTACAAGGAGATTGGAAGGGAAATTAAATAGTAATCTCAGATGGTACATATCAGTCCATATAAGCAAAGGTCACATGGCAAACGTCATATGATCAAATTTTCTTAAATACCTCTAAACAGACTTGGAGACCCAACATCTTTTACAGCTTTCAAGCCTTCTAGGGAGGTTGAAATACTAGGGGCAGTGGCACTGCTGTGTCAGATAATTTTTTGTAGTGATGTGTAAGTGTGCTTGTTGCCACAAAACCAAACTGTGGTGACAAAGAGAGAGTAAGCGTAATGATAGTTTAACTTAAGAGATATAAAAGAGACATGACAGAGCAGTGACAGAGGCATGACAAGATAATGATTTAAGGTACTGTACAAGTATATCAACACTTGTGCATGCAATCTAATAACTTCTACCATTTGTCAACATTTAATAGATGCCCTTCTAAGAAAATCTCAAGGATAATGTGTGCCAAAGGTTATCGCACATAACCACTTCCTGTGTTTTTGAAGCAATCTTTTGGAGCAGACACCAGGCAGTTCCTTTAGAGAAGGAAGGAACAACCAGAATTGATGCATTTTTCTGGAGTATGCTTGTGCAAATCTTTTGGCCTCTTCCTGTGATGTATTTTTCTACAATTCTGTGAGTGATTCTTAGTGCCGTCTCTTTTGTGCCCAGTGAATTTTTGACTCTTTAACACAAGTGTCTGAACAGACGTACGTTTAGTTGTGTCACTTGTAGGTTATACTGTGGGGATTCCAGAGGGAGTAGAACAAGGGATGCAAGGCAGATGAGATTAGAACTGAGGAAAATAATCCCATCCATTATTACCTTTAGTTCTGCATCCACAGATAGAGGCACATCTACATTCATATTTCTGATGAAAATTATGTTTGGAACCTTGGCCTTACTTGTGACCAACATGTATCCTGTCCTGGAATTTGACCTTCATACAAAGTGTACCTGTCAAAACCAATATATCAGCATGGCCTTAACATTTGATAATTACTTCTCATTGTGAAAACAACAACAACCATGTCTATCTACAGTTTATAGATATATCTAGTTGGTTAATGCTGAATGGGATAGGTTCAGAATAGAACATTGGGTGGCACATGGCGCAGTGGTTAGCACTGCTGCCTCACAGGGACCTGGGTTTGATTCCATCATCGGGCAACTGTGTGGAGTTTGCATGTTCTCCCTGTGTCTGTGTGGGTTTCCTCCAGGTGCTCCGCCTCCAGGTGCTCCGGTTTCCTCCCACAGGTCAAGATGTGCAGGTTAGGTGTGTTAGCCATGGGAAATACAGAATTAAAGGGATGGGGTGGGTCTGAATGGGATACCCTTTGAAGAGTTGGTGTGGACCTGTTGGGCAAATGGCCTGTTTGTTCCAACAGATCCAAAATGGGTACACATGAGGTGTTGTGGACCATTTACAGCAGGAAAATTGTGTTCAACCACAGTCTATGCATATGGTCACTCTACTATTGCCATCAAGCCAGGATATCAAAACGGGTTCAAATAAAAGCACATGGCAATTTTCCAGGAGCAATACGTACATAGATATATATGAGGTGCTAACCTCATGACATAACAACAAAGGATTACGTGCATGCTAATCAGCAGACAGAAGCAGCAAACAAAACAGAGTTAACCAGCAGATTAGATCTAAACTCTGCAATCCTGCCATATCCAACTATAAATGGTGGTGAACATTTCACCAATCAGCTGGAGGAGGCTATGGGGAGCCATGTCCACCCTCAATGATGGGGGAACCTAGCACACCATCAATGCAAAAGACAATGCTGAAAGAGTTGGAACCAGAAATAGTGAATGGTTGATCCAATATAGCCAACTTCTGAAGTCCCCAACATTACAGAGGGCAGTCTTCAGCCAATTCAGCTCAATCCACGTAATGCCAGGAAGTGATTGAAGGCAACTTGGTGTAGCAGCAAAAGTACAGAAGAGTTGTGCTGCAGAGCTCAGTTTTTTGGAAAGACTTTTGAATGACAGTTTGTTTATTTTGACAGTTTCATGAGCATCCCAAAGCCATCCTAATATCATCGTGAGCCTTGTAAGTTTTTGAGTTCAGCGCAGATACTGGTTGAGTAGAAATGGTGCGATATGAAGGACACAGGGATAAGGCCAGGCCATGGGGTCTGTGGGACTGGGTGATGACGAGAACAATGTCTAAGGCGTCTAACATTCATTTACAAAATTTAGCTGACCAGTTAGGGGACTAAGGCATGCCTCCTAACCTGACCACTTCAGCATTTACCTTAGTATAACAGTGCTGAGCCAGTAGGGCTTCATTAATTGTCAGAGGTCTTAGTGTTGGGGCCACACCTACCCACATTATGCATTAACGATCTGGAATAAGGAATTGAGAGCATTTGACTAGGTTTACAGATCACACAGAATAGGTGAAGCAACAGGTCATGTTGAGGAAGGGGGGAGGCGGCAGAAGGACTTGGACAATATAGGAGAGTGGGCAAAAAAGTGGCAGATAGAATACAGTGTGAGGTTTAGTAGGAAAAATAGTGGCATAGACTATTTTATAAATGGGAAAGGCTTTGGAAATTTGAAGCACAAAGGGACTTGGGAATCCTATTTCAGGATTCTCTTAAGATTAACATACAAGTTCAGTTTGCAGTTAGGATGGAAAATGCAATGTTAGCATTCATTTCAAGAGGGCTAGAATATATGAGCAGGAATGTACTGCTGAGACTGTTTAAGGGTCTGGTCAGACAGCTTTTGGAATATTGCGTTTAGTTTTGGGTCCCATATATAAGGAGGCTGGTGCTGGCTTGGAAGGGCATCCAGGGGAGGTTTACAGGAATGATCCCAGGGATGCATGGCTTATTATGTGAAGAGCAGTTGAGCGCTCTGGGTTTTTCTTCAGCTAGCGGGCGGTGAAGCAATGGAATTCATTGCCACAGAGAGCTGTGGAGGTCAAGTCGACGAGAGAATTTAAGGCAGAGCGAGATAGGTTCTTGATTGGAAAGGGGATCCCGGGTTATGGGAAAAAGGCAGGAGAATGGGGTTGAGAAACAAATCAATCATAATCAAATGGCAGAGCAGACTCAATGAGGCAAATGGTCTTATTCGGCTGCCATGTCTTCTGGTGTAATGGTCTCTTCCATTCCACTTTGCCCCTGCTCCTGAAGGTGGTGGCCTCACATCCAGCCTGTCCCTGCTTCCTCGTCATTCAAATTACAAATTCAAAGGAGTGCTGCAGGCAGAAGAGCTTATTTGAACCAAGAAATGACTCGTCACAATTCCCACCATGACAATGGAAATCTGGCCCCTGCTGAGTGGTTTGATGGTCTGGGGTGTTGGGGATGTGAAGTGGATAGAAGCTTAAGGGAGTCTCAGCATGGAAGCTGTATGCTGAAGGACTGGGAATGGGATGGGCCTTTTAACTTGAAATCGTCACCATCAGCACACCTCCAATGGCATGCCTGATCCAAGGTTCTCACACCCTCCAGAAGATGAAATTCCCACCTCCCAGAGCTCCTATCGGAAGCGAGAGTGCAAGGTTGGAAAAATTTCTGACTGCTGTGTTCCCGTCTTTATCATGAAAATTTGGACCCAGGTTTTCTCAACATTGTCCAACAAAAGTTATGAATTTTTAAAGCATATGTATTTTCCAACCTTACCCTGTGGAGCCAGGAAGAACACACAGTGCCTCAGGTGTTGTGGTACAACCAGCTCTCCTAACAGGAGCCTTAATGGTTGCTCATCCCAAGCACCACCCTCCATAAGATTTCCCAGAAGGCAGCTGCTAGTGAAGCTAGACCCTCTAGGCCCGAAACATCATCTTTCCTGCTCCTCTGATGCTGCTTGGCCTGCTGTGTTCATCCAGTTCTACACCTTGTTATCTCAGATTCTCCAGCATCTGCAGTTCCTACTATCTCAGAAGCCATTAGTTACTTTTACTCATTGAGCAAATTCCCTGGGCAAGCATTTTCAGTGCCCAGCAACTTGCCAAGAGTAAGTTAGATGAGGCCCGATAACTAATTTCTATCAATCCTCGGGCCTTATAGTTCAGGTTCCCCCCACACCGTATCATGTCTAAGATTGACCATTGTTCCTCCCATTATGTTTTAGATGGAGATCACTAGGCTGTCTTGAGAGCTTGCAAACATATTTTTCATAATATTTAAACATATATTTTCAGCAATTGACAGTAACCATGGAAATCCTTGTCCCTGAGCCTTTGGGCAGTGATTCATACTAAAACTTCTGCTTTAGTGAAAGCAGATAGCTAAAGCAGTTAATAAAATGTGAGGCTGGATGAACACAGCAGGCCGAGCAGCATCTCAGGAGCACAAAAGCTGACGTTTCGGGCCTAGAAGGGTCAGCTTTTGTGCTCCTGAGATGCTGCTCGGCCTGCTGTGTTCATCCAGCCTCACATTTTATTATCTTGGATTCTCCAGCATCTGCAGTTCCCATTATCTCTGATACTATTGTTGCTTCCTGGAGTCTAGCATTATTGAATTGTGTTTAAAGTTCACTGTCATATCGAGTTACACCAGGAACAGTTGTTTTGAATTAAAGTCTGAGACCCCATGGATATGCTGACATAATTTCAAACAAACCAGCCTCTTGTTTAAATTTCTATCTTTGTGGTAATGAAATATGGAACAAAATTAACTTCCATTAGAGTGGCACTATAATAAAAAATGTCACTCAAACTCCCCTCAAGTTAATAGGATAAGGCTTCTTCATTACTACTTGATATAACCCTTTCTAACTTCTGATTTCATGAAATTAAGTAGCAATGTACTCAATAACCCAGCATGTCTGATTCAAATCGAACATTGGGCGAGGTAAAAAAGTACCACTCTGCTGAAGAGCAGTTATGATAAATCGATAATAATATTAGACTTTTTATAGTGCTAAATCCACCTGTTATCCTCTATATAATAATATTCCAATCAGCTTTAAGGAGGTTAGTATTATGAATTACAACAAAGGAATGCCTCATCACCTATACTGATAGAAATTAGTTTGCTGCCATAGGATTCGACATTTATCACTCATCAGAGCGAAGCTGACAGTTCAATCGCAGCATCCTGATCAGAAAATATTTCACTACTTACTCCCGTTTTAAAAACAGACCCAATCATTTATTAAGTAACACTTAGGTATTCACATCTTTGAAGAATAAGTAGAGACATATAGAAAACTGCTATACATTATAATCAGATGATTGATTGATTTACTGCCACATGAACGAAAGTACAGTGAAAAGCTTTGTTCACAAGCAGTGCAGGCAGATCATAGTAAGCAAGGATGCACAGATCAAGGAACCTGACGTTTCGGACCTGAAACGTCAGCTTTCCTGCTGCTCTGATGCTGCTTGGCCTGTTGTGTTCATCCAGCTCTACACCTTGTTATCCCAGACTCTCCAGCATCGGCATTTCCTACTATCTTTGTATAGAAGAAAATGACTCACATAGAAGCATGCAGGCTACATTGCACAGGGCATATACTAGGTGAGATCAACATTAGCAAAATCAGCATCACTTGAGGCTGGAGAATTCAGTCATCAGTCTAATAGCAACTGGGAAGAAGCTGTTCTTGAACCTGCTGGTGTGTGTGTTCAAGCTTTTGTATTTTTCGCCTGATGGAAGAGGGTGTAGAAGGTTATTACCAGGGTGCAATGGGTCCTGGATGATGTTCGCAGCCTTTGTGTGGCAACAAGATGTGCAAGTGGAGTCCATGGATGGGAGGTTGGCTTCTGTGATGGGTCTGGGCTCTGCACACAACCCCCATAGCTCCTTACAGTCCTGGGCAGAGCAGTTGCCATACCAGACTGTCGTACACGTATATAGTATGCTTTTCATGGTGCATCTGTAGAAGTTGGTGAGAGTACTTAGGGACATGCCAAATTTCCTGACCCGCCTGAGAAAGAAAAGACATGGTTGTGCCTTCTTGACTGTTGCACCTCTGCGGGAAGTCCAGGACAGGTTGTTGGTTATCGTCACTCAGAGGAATGTGATGCTATTCACCCTCTCAACCTCAGTTCCGTTGATGTAGATGGGGCTGTGTTCTCCTCCTTTCTTTCTGAAGTCACTGATCCCAGTTCGTCCCCTCCCCCCACTGCACCACACAACCAGCCCAGCTCTTCCCCCCCACCCACTGCATCCCAAAACCAGTCCAACCTGTCTCTGCCTCCCTAACCTGTTCTTCCTCTCACCCATCCCTTCCTCCCACCCCAAGCCGCACCCCCAGCTACCTACTAACCTCATCCCACCTCCTTGACCTGTCCGTCTTCCCTGGACTGACCTATCCCCTCCCTACCTCCCCACCTATACTCTCTCCACCTATCTTCTTTACTCTCCATCTTCGGTCCGCCTCCCCCTCTCTCCCTATTTATTCCAGTTCCCTCCCCCCATCCCCCTCTCTGATGAAGGGTCTAGGCCTGAAACATCAGCTTTTGTGCTCCTGAGATGCTGCTTGGCCTGCTGTGTTCATCCAGCCTCACATTTTATTATCTTGGAATTCTCCAGCATCTGCAGTTCCCATTATCACTGATCAGTTCTTTAGTTTTGCCAGTATTAGGGGAAAGGTTGCTGTCATTGCACGACATCACCAAGTGCTCTAGCTCCCTTCAATATTTTGACTCATCGTTTTAGGTATCTATCCAACTACAGTGGTGTTGTCAGCGAACTTGCAGATAGCATTTGTTCAGAATTTGGCAGCACAGTTTGGCAACACGGAATACAGTAGGGAGCTGAGGATACATCCTTTGTAGAGAGGGTGCAGTTACCTATCTTCACTGAGTGATCTCTGGGACAAAAAGCTGTGGATCCAGTCGCAGAGGGTGAAGCCAGGATTTATGTCACAGAGTTTTGAGATCAGTCTGGAGGGAATAATGGTATTGAAGACGGAGCTGCAACCAATGAGCAGGAGTCTGATGTAGGTGTCTTTGGTGTCCATATATTTCCAGGGATGAGTGCAGGGCTAGTGATGTGGCATCCGCTGTGGACCTATTACATCAGTAGGCAAATTGTAGGTGATCAAGGTAGGAGGGAATACTGGAGTTGATGTGGCCATGACAAGCCTCTCAAAGGATTTCATGATTACGGAGGTTAGAGCCGCTCAGCGATCGTCATTAAGGCACATTGCATGTGCTTTCTGAGGTACAGGGTTGGTGGTGGTCTTGAAGCAGTTGGGGAGGGAGAGGTTAAGAATGGTGGTGAATACCTCCACCAGTTGGTATGCACAGGATTTGAGTTCTCAATCAGGGACGCCATGTGGGCCCATTGCTTTCCTTGGGTTGACTCCCAGGGACACCGATCGAATGTCTGCAATGTTGACAGAGGGAACAGGTGTGTCTGGGGCATCACTGTGCTGCTGGCATTCTGTTCAAACTGAGCATAGAAAGCATTGAGCGCATCAGGGGGTGATGTGTGTTTGTCCGCTATCTTGCTCTGCTTCATTTTGTGTCCCGTAATGTTGTTTAGGCTTTGCCATTGGAGTGGGAGTCTGTTTGGTAGGTTTGGGCCTCTAACTTGATCTGGTAGTGCCTCTTAGCCTCCCTAATGGCTTTGCGGAGATCACATCTGGATTTTCAGTAGAGGACCGGGTCACCTGACTTGAATGCTGACACCTGGTCTTCATGATGTGGAGGTGCTGATGTTGGACTGGGTTGGACAAGGTCAGAAATCAGCTCTTCTTCAGGTTCATCCAAGGTTTACGGTTGGAGAAGACTCAGATTGAGTTCTTTGGTATGCAGTCCTCCACGCACTTGGTAATGAAGCCCATGAATGTGATGGCATACTTGCCAAGGTTTTCTGCTGAGTACTTGAACATGGTCCAGTTCACCGATTCCAAGCAGTCCTGGAGATGGTCTTCCACAGCCTTGGACTAGCATTGTACCTCCTTTTGTGAAGGATCCTCCCACTTCAGCTTCTGCTTGTAAGGTGGGAGGGGGAACACAGTGCTGTGAACTGATTTTCCATACCGGGGGCAGGGGATAGAGCAGTAAGCGTCTTTGGTTGCATAGCTGTGGTCCAGTGAATTAAAACAACAATTAGCATCTCAGATTGAGCAATAGTTACATTGCCGGTACTCAGTAGCACATGCCATGGGTTAAATTGTATTTGAACTAATTGTGAGGCAAGTGCTACTCATCACTGACAAGAATTCATTACAAAGGAATGCTCCCAAGATTATACAATGATTGCTGTAACAAAAACACCTTATTTCCATTCGCTCACTTCCTGAATGGATTCTGCTTCAGGTTGCATTCACCCAGGAATATTTAATATTCTATAGCATTGAATTAATGACATTGCTCATTTTGTGTCTTTCTATGACATGCATATAATTTCTCTCTTGCTGCTTCCTACAGAGCCTCCTATTGATGGCACATCTGTCAAAGGATAGGTACTTTCTTGCAAAATTAAATACGTTCTTGACTTGAAGCCGCTGAGACTTGAGGTTGATATAATTTTCCAGATAGTGTCTCTTCATAAAAGCTAAGAGTGCTTACCATCTATTTCAGTGAAAGTGATCACAAAAGTGCAGCCCTTCAGAAATAACCAGAACTTTTCATGCTTGCACAGCTGTACATAAAAGCATTTTAACACTAATTTAGTTATTTTCAGTAATTGGCATGGCATCTAATTGCATTTGGCTCAAGAACTAAAGTGCTTACGGAGAATAAGTGGAGAAAATGCTTGGAAGTATCATGAAAGTCAAATTAAATGACGTGATTTAACACTGAGATTGACTAAATGAACACAAAAGATAAGCTCAGTAGATCTTGAAAATACAAATTTGGATTTGTTCCAACTGTTGGAATTATTGCATTTTACAAGGCTGAGATGAACAAATTTGCTCAAGTGAGGATCCTTTTAGCTTGCGGGCCAGCGAGAAAGTGTGAAAACTGATCCCTGCATGTTGGCATCAACGCAGAATACAATATCTCCGATTCTGATCTATCCAAACCCTGTGGCTACCAACTTCATCCTTCCTCCCTCTAAATCACCTTTGTTCTTATACTTAGTAGTCATTTAAAATCTAAGCTCAGTGTCAACTAGTTAAAAGCTCCTTCATTTATGTAATCTGTATTGCACGTTTCCTTCTCTATTGTATTATTTCTTTCCTCCCCTACACTACAGTGTAATGTCCAGTGAAAGAAAGGATTGTAGAAATTGGGAAAGACAGTTGTCATATCCAGTAAGTTGGATCAATGTTCAATGTCATGTACAGGGCATTACATTTTCTTTCTGCATTGATTTCAATCCCCAGCTCTCTGTAGTCAAGATGCTATCCATCTAAATTTTCACTTTTGCAAGTGACTCTATTCATTGACAGTTTCTGCATTGTAAAAGAAGTCAAGCAGTTTAGGCAAACTATGATAAATCTCCAGGGCAGGTGAGATTCAAACCAAGATCTTCTGACCCAGAGATAGTGATATAACTACTGCACCACAAGATCCTGCTTAATGCTACCGCTGAAATTCAAATTCAAAATTGCCTCGAAACATGACTCTAAATGCTTAAAGTCACACAGCAGTATTCCTATAGTATTCAAATGACTGTTGACTGTACAGTGTGTGCTGTTAGTCAAAATTGGATACAGTTCCTGAGAAAGCGAAAATAAGCTGAAGCGAGAGACTGTGGGCATAAGATATTTTAAAATACCAGTAAATAAGGTTCCTGCTTAGACAGAAACAGATGTATTTTCTGCATTTCTTCAAAACATAAAACACAATGGGACAGTGGGGAAGAAAAATGTGTTGAAATAGTGTTAATTTATGTTTTTTATCTTCTTGCCGTTCATTCAAACAACAGAGTGCTCTTGAGAGAGTGTTTTCTGAGACAGCAGCGAAAAGAGAGCATAATTAACACACATAATTAAATTAACAGGATCCATGAAATATTCTGGGTTACTTGCCATATCCAGTCACGTTAAGTAACTTCTGGCAAGCCCTTCATCTTCTCTGATCTGTTGTTAGCTTACAAGTGCCATGAATAGTCAAGGGAAATGATCCAATTTCTCATGAACAGGGTAAAAGCTGTATCCCAAATAAACATTTTACAGCAGAAACACAGTCCATAATTCTGATAAGATGGTTTTCAAACTTAGAAAGTGGAAGCTTCTTTCTGTATTGCAGAGAGGCCCTTCAGTTCTTCAAGCCTGTGCCAACAAAACTACTCTAAAACCAACACGAGTCCCCCTTTCTAGAAGTTGGCCCATAGCCTTGAATGAATGGCATTTAAAGTACTTTTTAAAGGTTTGTGAGGTTTCCCATCTCAGCTATACTTCCAGGCAGTAGCTTCAAGATTCCCACCATCCTCTGGATAAAAATATTTTTCCTCATGTTTTGATCTAAACCTCCTGTCTTTCACCTTAAAATTATGTCCCCTGGCTACTGACTCTGTCTTTTCCTCACGTAATTGTTTATACTTCATTCGGGTCTCAACTCTAAGATAACAAAGTGTGGGGCTGGATGAACACAGCAGGCAAAGCAGCATCTTAGGACCACAAAAGCTGACGTTTCAGGCCTAGACCCTTCAATCCGCCTCCCCCTCTCTCCCTATTTATTTCAGAATCCTGTCCCCATCCCCCTTTTCTGATGAAGGGTCTAGGCCCGAAACATCAGCTTTTGTGCTCCTAAGATGCTGCTTTGCCTGCTGTGTTCATCCAGCCTCACACTTTGTTATCTTGGATTCTCCAGCATCTGCAGTTCCCATTATCTCAGGTCTCAACTCTGCCTCCTCTGCTCTGAAGAAACCAATCTGAGCTTATTTAGCCTCTCCATAGAATCCCTACGGTGTAGAAACAGGCCCTAAGGCTCAACAAGTCCATACCAACCCTTAGAGCATCCCACCCAGACCCATTCCCCAAGCCTTCCTAATCTATACACCCCAATTTAGCATGGCTAATCCACCTAGTCTGCACATCTTTGGACTGTGAAAGGAAACTGAAAGATACCCCGCAGACACGGGGAGAATCTACAAACTCCACACAGACAGTTGCCCGAGGGTGCAATCAAACCCAGGCCCCTGGCGCTGTGATTCAGCAGTGCTAACCACTGAATCACTGTGCCACCACCCCTCAGAACTAAAATGCTCCATCCCAGGCAATATCCTTTATCTCCTCTGCACCCCCTCCTGTGTATGTACATTCTTCCTATAGTTTGGTGATCAGAACTGCACACAGTACGTAGCTGTGGCCTAACCAAAGTTCTGTACAGGCCCAACAAAATCTCCCTGCTCTCATAATTGATTCCAGGACTGATAAAGGCAAATGCCCCATATGCCTTCTTAACTCCTCTATTAACATAACTAACCACCTTCAGGGACATGGAACAAAACCCAAGATTTCTCTGTTCCTTTAAGCTTATTAATACCCTGCCTTCCACTGAGTACACCTTTATCTTGTTACTTCTTCCAAAGTTCATCACCTCACACTTTCATGTTAAATTCCATCTGCCACTGACCTGCCCATTCACCTGTATCCTTGTGTAACATAAAACCATCTTACTCACTGTTAACCACCCACTAATATTCTTTACATTTTACCATACCCCTGTCATTGTCTGCTATATTTATTATATAAATCATGAACAATAAGGAAACCAGCACTGATCCCTGTGGTACACCACTGGACACTGGGCTCTACACACCTGATCACCTCAAAAAGTTCAAAATTATTGGGCATGACCTTCCTGTAGTAAATCCATACTGTCTATCCCTGGTCAACCTTAACCTCTTTAAGTGGAGATTAATGCTATCCTTTGGAATTCTCTCCAGTAGTTTCCCTTCCAACTACTGGTCTGTAATTCCTTCTTGAGAAGTGGAACAAACATTAGTTGTCCTCTCGTCCTCTGGCACCTCCCCTGGCACCTGTGGACAAATTAAAGAAGTGGATCAGACTCCTCATAATTTCATCCCTCATCTCTCACAGTGTCCTGTAACACAGTTCATCTGGACCTGGGTAATTATCCACGTTTAATTCCCCCCAAAACCTCCAATACAATCTCATTCCCTATATCAATCTGTTCAAGAAACTCACTGGCCCACTTTTCTGTTCTGCACATGCATCTTCCTTTCCCTGAGTAAAGACAGGTGTGAAGTACTCATTAATACACTTTCAATATCTTCCAGTTTGATGCACAAATTGCCATCTTGGTGCTCAATGGCACCTGCTCTTTCTCTAGCTATACTCTTCGTTTGATGTACTTATTGAATATATTGGGATTCTCCTTAATCTTACACACCAGTCGTTTCTCATGCCCCCTCTTTAATATTCTAGTTGCTTTCTTAAGTGTCCCCCCACAACCAAAAACCTGCACTTTCTACAGTTGATTAGTGTCTTTATTGAGTCACTTGCTTTCTACTTGTTCAAAGCTTGTGTTTTCCTTTTTATTCAATCCTGAATATTCCAAATATCTAGGGTTTCTGGGCTTTTTGCTTATACATTTCACTCTAAAGGAACATTCCTGAATGCCACAAGAGGTATTTCTTTGGGCTAGAACATGGATTACAATGGTATTCCCAAAGTTTAGCGATAGGACCGCTATTATTTTTGATCTACAATAGTGACTAATAGGTAGAGAGCACAAATTACAAAATTTGCAGATGACTTGGTAACTTGGAAGTGTAATAAACAATGAGAAAGATGCCAATAGACGTTGAGAGGACATGTGTCCTAGGTGAAATGGGAGACCACATGAGATGAAATTCAATGCAGAGATGTTTGCAATGAAAAATTTTGATGGAAGACAATAAGAAATAGGAACAGGAGTAGGCTATTTGGTCCCTTGAGCCTGTTGTCCCATTCAGTAAGATCATGACAGAGGCAACATGTACTTTGCCTTTCCTCCTAATCTGTGGCTCTCCTACTGATCAAGAATCTATCTACTTCAGCCTTACACAAGGACTCTGCCCCACAGCTCTCCAGTGGCAAGGAGTTCCAAAGACTGTCACCATCTGAGAGATGGAACTTCCCCTCATTTCAGTCCGAAATTGGTGCCCCTTTTTCTAAGACTATGCCCTCTCCTAGACTCTCCCATTTACCCTGTAAAGACTCTTAACAATCCTGTGTGTTTCAATGAGATCACCTCTCATTGTTCCAAATTCCAGTGAGTAGAGTCCCAACTTTGCTTATAAGCCAATCCATCCATACCAGGGATCCACTCCTAGTGAACTTTCTCTGAACTGCCGCCAATAAATGATATTTTTCTTTAAAGAAGGGAACCAAAACTGTTCACAGTATTTCAGATGTGGCCCCCTAGCACCTCATACAGTTGAAGGAAGACTTTCCTACTTTTATATTCTAACCTTCTTGAAATAAGAGCTAAGATTCCATTAGCCTTCCTGATTACCCGCTGCACTCATGCGTTCGCTTGCTGTGCTTAATGCAAATGCATCCCTAAGTCCCTTTGTGTTGTAGATTTCTCAGTGCATCTCCATTTGAATAATTCTTTATTCTTTTGTTCACATTTTCCTGCATATGCAGCCAGTGTATATAAGTTGATAGAACTTTAAAGTAAAGTGGCTGTACAATGATACAGGAAGCAAGTGAGCAACGCAATTATTAAAGCATGGTGTGCTGCAAGAAACAAGGACGTTACGCTAAATCTGTATGATATAGTCATTCAGTCCCAGTTGGGTGATTGTATCTAATGTTAGCAGCAAACTTTAAGGAGTACATGAAGGCTTTGAACAGAGTAGAGAGCAGATATACTAAAATGGTGCCACAGATGTGTGGAGAGACTGAAGTACCAGAACCGCTCTCCTCAGAGAAGAGAAAATGAAGAGGAGATTTAATAGAAGCCTTCATTATTGTTAGACAGAGTAAGTGAAAAGAAACAGGTTGTACTATTGAAGTTTTGATAGATAAAGGGCAGAGATTTATAGCAACTGATGAAAGAACCAGAGATAAAATGATAAAAAAATTCTTCATGCATCGAGCATTTAGCATTTGGAATAAGGGTCTAGGCCCGAAACGTCAGCTTTTGTGCTCCTGAGATGCTGCTTGGCCTGCTGTGTTCATCCAGCTTCACACTTTATTATCTCGGATTCTCCAGCATCTGCAGTTCCCATTATCTCTGATAGCATTTGGAATACCCTGTTTAATAACCTGGTGGACGCAGATTCAGTTTTAGTCTTTCAAAGCTATTTGGATAGGCCCAGCTCCAGTGGGCTGAGTGACCTCCGTCTGTGGTGTTCTGTGTATCCTTGTTCCTTGAGGTCTATGAATCCTAAACATAAAAATCACATTTTTAAATTGTCATACTTAAAAATGGAATGAAGCAAACCTGTCTCAGAGTATCTAAAGCAGACTAAAATTACTTCAGATATTCCATTTATTATTCTTATATTAGTTCGTTAGTCAAAGAACAACCTTTGCAGTTTAATGGACACTTGTCTTACTTTTAATGACTTCTGAGCAGGAAGTAATGTGTACAAGCTGTGCTTGTGTACACTGTTGGGAATAATTTCAAACCTTTCAATTTCAGAAATGTAATTTCACTTTCTCTCTGGGACTCATTACAGATCATTTTTCGCAAGATCCTTGATGTGAAGAAAGAGGAGGAAGAACGGCTGAAGAATGAAGGAACACTTAGTATCCCAGTGGATCATCCCGTCAGGAAACTATTCCAGAAGTTCAAGCAGCAAAAGCAGTTGCGGAATCAGGCAGCAGGGCACAGTGACTTGGACAGGAACCAACCCCAAATGGAGAACCACTCGCTTCATAATGGGGCCTCTACCACTGGCACAAGTGTGGTGACAGTATCTCAAATCACACCGATCCCATCTTCCCTTTCCTTTGTGAGAAATAATCAGCAACAGCCTCAGGCACACCATGAAACCGTTGAGTTGAAGCCAAATGGATTGAGTGACCAGCTGTGTTTGAAGGGCAATAGCTCCATCCAGACTAAGGCTGGAAATGGAAAAGGATGGCTGAGACTTAAAAGTTCTGTTGCTTTCACTGATCCCTTTCCTGGATCGAAAGAGGAGAAAAAGGAAAACTGGAACAGTGTCATCAAAGCCGAATCCATGGAAATTCTTTCAGATGAATCGAAAGGTACTGAATCGGAGAACAACGTCATAAAGAATCCTTTGAGGAAAACGGACTCCTGCGACAGCGGCATTACGAAAAGTGACCTGCGATTAGACAAGGCAGGTGAGATCCGCAGCCCACTGGAGCATAGCCCAGTTCAAGCTGATGTGAGACACCCCTTTTATCCAATTCCAGAGCAAGCTTTGCAGACCACGTTACAAGAGGCCAAAATGGAACTGAAAGAAGATATTCAGTCGTTATGTAACAGGATGAGTGGACTTGAGAAACAAGTGACAGAAATCCTTCAAATACTGTCTGAAAAGAACCTGACAGAAATGCCTTCTGAGAAGTCTCAACGCTCCAGTCAGGAAATATTTCATGTTTCTAGGCCTGCAACTCCTTTGTTGGAAGAAGAGGACGCTCAGTTTTAATTTAGAAATTGTAAAGATTTAAATTTCTCTCAAGAGTTAACCAAATGCACAAGATGACTGCTTTGACAGTCTAAAGACTTTTGCGTGTCCAGCTGGATTCTGGCCTGCCAAAGAAAATTGTTGTCAGAAATATTGCTTGTAATTATATGGATAACTGCATGCACACATAAAACCTCATTTACAATCCTTCACCGCATATCTTGGGTCATTTTGTGCAGTGCAATTACTGTTTTTCTCATTAGACTTCAGAGCATAAACTGCCAATTGTTCTCTGGGTGATGTCTCTGACTGACCACATGTTTGCAAATTGAAGTGTTTTATCCTTATTCCATAGAGAACTAATGTTTCTTGCTTTGACAGGGTCTGTTTATTGCATGCTTTGTTTCTTCAAGATCAGAAAACAAACAGATGCTGCTGATGCATATGTATCACTGGGTTAAGGGTTAAGAATGTTACCAAACAAACTTTAAAAAAAGCCATTTTAAATTCATTTCAACACATTAAAACCTTTTAAGGGAGAAATAATTTTGACATCAAAATCGATCTGGAGGAATCGTAGTCAATTGAAACCTACAGTGTGCATGTTTACATACACATGCAAATAATTGTTATATATTCATACATACACAGACATACTGAGGAAGCTCTACACCCCAACATTAATAAACTAATGTTTGTGGCATAATTAGGGAAATGTTATATCATGACAGACAGGTCATTTTTCTACTTCCAACAAATAATTTTGAGTTTTCTGTAGATATGAATTTTTAATTTTTTTGTTTTAGCTTCATTTAAATTTTGAAGCTGAGAGAGGTCAGCACTAATATTTCAGTACTGTGGTATTACAAGATTTAGAGTGATCCGGAAAACTAGTCTGTAAAATCTGCAGGATTACTTTTAAGAGCTTACTTTTTCTGGAGTTTACTTATGATCAAATAAATTTGCTGATTGTAAGTTCTGTGTATGTATATGGGTTGGAGGTAAGGACTCTTGTGGCACAATGGTAGTGTCCCACCTGATCCAGGGATGTGTAAGAATATCTCTGAACAGGTTGCTTAGTGGATATCTAAAAGTTGTATATTAGCTGGCTCAGGAAGTGCCACTGTGCAGGAGCATAACTGAGCAGATGTAAAGATAGAAAAGCATCTATTTTACACATTATTTGAGAGATTTTCTTTTGCATTTGCAAAAGTATCACTAACTTCAGTTTTTTTTAAAACTAGGCTTGCTCAGGTGTTTGGATAAAAGAATCACATAACTTCAGGATTCTCTTCGTTGGATGACATAAATTGGTTGCTATGCAAGTTCTTCATTATTTCCATTCAATTTAAATTTTTATTCTAAATCTAGAAAATCATCTTCTGAATGTTAAAATTAAATTGAATGGCAGACAGGTTTAAGGGTTTGTTGTCGGAAAGAAAATCCTTTTATAGCATACATTTAAAAGATAAATTTCTTATTGAGAGCCGTTTTTACTGTTTTACAAAATTTTTTGCTGAAGATCATTTGCTATTCTTTTTACAACCAATAGATTTAAAATGAACCCTATAACTGTTATTGATTTTCAAGACAAACAATTTTTGTGTTAGAACCCAGGACATCTTAAGAAAGACAGGTTGTTCCCCAAATTTGTAATTACCCACTGTATGAACAAACATAGGAGATGGTAGCAGGAATAGACCATCCTGCCCGGCAAGCCTGCTGTATCATTCAGGAAGACCATGACTGAACTTCTGCATCAACTTCATTTTCTCACCTTATCTCCATATCCCCGGATTCCCAATGTGCCAAATGAATCAATCAACCTTAGGCTTCAATTGATTGATCCCATCAACTGAGCATCAACAGCAGCCTAGGGTCAAGAATTCCAAAGCTTTGCTGTTTGTTGAGTAAATGTTTTCCTTCTTATGTCCATCACAAATGGCTGACCACCTCTTATCCTGAGACAATGATTCCAAGACCTGGACTTTCCTGCCAGGGGAAATAGCTTCTTTGTCAGCCATGTCCTCCAAAACAGCTGTTATTGAGATCAGAGATAGCAGGAACTGTAGATGCTGGAGAATCTGAGAGAAAAAGGTGTAGAGCTGGATGAACACAGCAGGCCAAGCAGCATCAGAGGGGCAGGAAAGCTGACGTTTCAGGCCTAAGAAGGGTCCAGGCCTGAAACGTCAGCCTTCCTGCTCCTCTGATGCTGCTTGGCCTGCTGTGTTCATCCAGCTCTACACCTTGTTATCTCTGTTATTGAGATCATTTCTGTTTCTTCAAAAGACCAGAGAACATGCATCCAATATGATGAATCTTTCCTCACTTTGAGAGGAAGAATTGGTTGCCATTTTTAATACTTTGCTTCTGATCCAGATCCTTAAGATGTGTAACGCGACTGTTAGTATGGCAGTGTTTTGAGAAACAGAATATTGATTGTGAAAAAGAATGACTGTAAGTGTTGTAGGTCCTCAGGAAGACTATGATGCTTCCTTATGACAAGGACCTTTGTGAGAAATGGTTTACCATGAGCAAGTTTTAGCACTGCAGTTACCACATGGTTCTGGCTGCCCAAGAGACTCTCCCATTTTTAGTGCCTGACAGAAGCACCTCAGAAGACCCTATACAGAATAATAATCAATTTGTTTGGGCAGTTTCTCGGGAGAAGGCAGGCACCCTCTGAGATCATAGGTTCCAAGTTTGTAACCTAAAGAAAGACATACACCACCAATGCATCATGAGATCTCCAGAAAATCTGTGAAATTCCTGAAATTCAATGCCGTCCTTTATTTCCATTAAGTCATTTTCTTGGAGTAAGATTTTTATCAAACTTTTACATGAAAATGTGTGATTAGGTTGAAAGGTATATCTGCCCACTGTATGGCAGAGTACTCTTTGACTGGTGTTAAACAGATATTCAGCCTCATGGGAAAAACAAGACTGTTTTCACAAATGTGGATTGTTATAACCAGGTTGGGGGAAGGGGGTTCCCTTATTAAGCCTCCCAGTCTTTTGCACCAAATATTTTGATTTTTAACATGGAGCTATCACACTTAAAGTAAAACATAGTTTGGCAGAAAATAGTAGTGACAATTTATCACAGTTTTCTTGGGAAAAGTGGAGGGATTTTATTAGAGGTAACAAGGTGCGTAGCTGGATGAACGCAGCAGGCCAAGCAGCATCAGAAGAGCAGGAAAGCTGACATTCCAGGCCTAGACAAACATTGTCCTGCTTTTAAAGACAGGACATAACCTGGCCCATCTTCTACATTTTTGGATAGATGACAGTGTTTTAACCATTCAGGAACCCAGAGACATTGCTAATTGATGTGCACAAGCTTTCAGTACTACTGTTGGGGTCAGAGATAATGGGAACTGCAGATGCTGGAGAATCCAAGATAACAAAGTGTAGAGCCGGATGAACACAACAGGCCAAGCAGCATCTTGGGAGCACAAAAGCTGACGTTCGGGTCTAGACCCTTCGGGTTATTTTTGGGATCCATTGCCTTTGTGGCTTCAGTGGCTTTTATCATTTTCTGATTTCGAGTGGAGTGAATTGAATTGGCTGAAGAATGGCATCTCTAGGGATCCTAGGAGGAGACCAAGATGGATCATCCTCTCCATAAGACTGACTGCAGGTAGTTGCAAGTGCTTCAGCCATATGTTTTGCTGGTGTTCCTCAATAAGGTAAAGTAACACAATCTGTAACCTCATAGTCTGGCATGGCTATCAAGCTGCAAGATCAATGCTAGTTCAATGAAAATTACAGGAGGGTACAACACGAGCAGCATCAGGGATATTTAAAAAGGTGTCAATCTGGTGAAGCTACAACACAGAACTAATTGCATGACAAGAGTGGAAGCAGCATGCTTCACACTGACATAAGTGATGCCACAGTAAACAGCTCTGATCTAAATTCTGCAGTGCTGCCATGTTCAGTTTTGAACAGCAGTGGACTATTACTGAACTCGCTAGGGGAGGAAGCACCACAAATGCCTCATCCTCAATGATTGAAGAGGCCAGCACATCAGTGTAAAAGAAGTATTTGCAACAATCTTCAGCTAACTGTGCTGTGTGGGTGACCTCCTTCTGAGATCCAGCCATGACAGTTGCCAATCTTCAGCCAATTTGAGTCATTCCATTTCATGTCAAGAAATGGCTGAATGCATTGTATACTGAAAAAGTTACAAGCCCAAACAACATCTGACAATAATGCTGAAGAATTGAGTTCCAGAATTAGCTGTGCCTGTAGACATTACAGTTACATTCTTGACATTCAGAGGGGAGGCAATGGCCTAGTGGTATTATCACTGGACTGTTAATCCAGAGACCCAGATAACGTTCTGGGGTCCTGGGTTCCAATCCCACCACGGCAGATGAGGGGATTTGAATTCAATAAAAATATTCAGAATTAGCAACCAAATGATGACCATGAATCCATTGTTGATTGTCAGGAAAAATCCATCTGGTTTACTAATAACCTTTAGAGAGCAAAACTGCCATCTTACATTGTCTGGCCTACATGTGGCTCCAGACCCACAGCAATGTGGTTGACTCTGAACTGCCCTCTGGGAAATTAGGGATGGGCAATAAATGCTGTCTAGCCAGCGATGTCCTCATTCTGTTATCGCATTTTTTAAAAAATGACCAAACATTGTGTAAAATTGCCCAATTATGTCCCATCCTCAAAAAGCAGGACAAATCCAAACCAACCAGAAGTGATGGAAATTTTCAAGTTATTAGATGGCACTTACTCTTCAATAACCTGCTCACCGACACTCAGCCTGGGTTCTGTCAGACGCACACAGCTCCTGACCTCACTGCAATTTGTCCAAACATGGGAAAAACCATTGAATTCATGGGGGGAAGTGAGGGTCACTGTCTTTGCCATCAACGTAGCATTTGACTGGTTATAGCCACAAGTAGCCTTAGCAAAACTAGAGCCACTGGCAATAAATGGGAGAACTCTGCAGGTTTGAGTCATACCTAACTCAAAGATGAGTGTGATTGTTGCAGGTCAGTCATCTTAGAGAAAACATCACAGCAGAAATTCCTCAACATAGTGTTCTCAGCCCAACCATCTCAGCTGGATCAATGACCTTTCCGCCTTCATTGGGTCAGAGCTTTGCTAATGATTGCACAAAATTTGGCAGTATTCCCAACTTGTTCGAAACTGAACCTGTGATTGTCCGTATGCAGCAAGACCTGAACAACACTCAGGCTTTCACTGCTAAATGGCAAGTAACCTCTGTTACAATTGAGAGAATCCATCAATCAACCTTGAAACACAATGTTGTCATCATCACTGAATCTCCCACTATGTATATCCGGGGGGATACCATTGACACAAAACTGAACTATACTAGCCATGTAAATACTGTGGCAACACAAGCAGGTCAGGGACTAGAAATTCTATAGCTTGAAGCTCACATCCTATTTGCCTGGTTGAATGCAGCTCTAACAGCAGTCAAGAAGTTTCTAAACAGGAAAAGGCCTCAGAAAGATGAAGCACAAAGAGACTTGGGAGTCCTGGTTCGGGCTTCTCTTAAGGCTAACATGAAGGCTCACCAAGTTAGGAAAGCAAATGCAATGTTCACATCCATTTCAAGAAGGCTAAAATACAAGAGCAGAGATGTGCTGCTGAGGCTATATAAGGCTTTGGTCAGACAACATTTGGAATATTATGTGTAGTTTAGGGCCCATTATCTAAGCAACGATGCGCAGGCACTGGAAAGGGTCCAGAGAAGGCTCACGAGAATGATCCCAGTGTTGAAGGGCTTGTCTTATGAAGAGCAGTTGGGGATTCTTGATCTACATTCAGTGGAGTTTAGAAGGACGGTGGGGGAGAAACTCATTGAAACTCACAGAATACTGTGAGGCCGAGATAGGAAATAGGGAAGATTTGTCTACTAGTAGGAGAGCCTAGGACTGGAGGGCACAGCCTCAGAGCGAAGGGACGATCCTTCAGATGAGGAGAATTTCTTAAGTCAGAGGGTGGTCAATCTATGGTCCTCATTGCCACAGAGTACTGTGGAAGCCAAGACTGTATGACCCTATGAGTGCACTTAAGACAGAGTTAGATGGGTTCTTGATTCGTAAGAGAATCAAGGGTTACGGGGAGAAGGCAGGAGAATGGGGTTGAGAAACATATCACCCATGACTGAATAGCAGAGCAGAGTCAGTGGGCCAAATGGCCTAATTCTGCTCCTCTGTCTTATGGTCTTACGGATTAATGGACATCATTGAGGACAAAGCAGCCCATTTGATTGCCACAACACCTCACTCATTCAATATTCATTCTCTCCATCAATGTCACAAAGTGGGAGCACTGTGTACCATCAGGAAGATTCATTGGAGTAATTTACTAAGGCTCCTTGGACCACACCTTCCAAATCCACACTTGCTAGCATTAAGAGGTACAAAGGAAACAGATACATAAGCACACCACAAGCTGCAAGTTCCCCTTCAAGTCAGTCACCATCATTAATTGGAAATATTTTGCTTCCTGCTACTGCGTCAAAATCTGGGAACTCCCTGAACAGTACTATGGGTGTACCTTCACTTCACTAAGCGCAGCGAATCAAGAGGTAAGTCTCATCAACTCCTCCAGTACTATTTAAAATGTGCAATAAATACTGGCCCAGCAAGTAACACTCACTTTCTGTGTCTGCTGGAGAGAGTCAATTGGTTATATATCTTGAGGGCTACTTCTTCACATCAATTCATGGCAAAGGCAAGGAGGCATCCCTCCCTAATCAACCACAGACAGTATGGTCATTGACCCATATTCTGCACCGTATTCCAAACAACAACTGAGCTAACTGACCCCTACATTTCTGAGTGAAGGTTGCAAGGAAGGAAGTAAATGGTACAGTGAGATGGTTAGGAACTAAGTAATACTCACCATTTCGTTATTTTGATTTTATATCTGGTTACACAGCATGGTTTAAACCCAAGGTCACCGAAGAAGCCCAAGGATCACAGGAACAATGCTTAAAGTCTTGTGCAATTTCTGCTTGCTAGGTAGCAGCATGTTAGAATGTTTGTTTTGAACTAGCAATGTTCCTGAATGGAAACAAATCATTAATTTGTGACAGTAAGTGCATAATTGCAGATCTGGGAGCAATTGTGCACAATGTACTGTATTTACTAATGATGAAACTATAATTTGTAAACTTAATACATATAACCTTCAATTAGAAAGCATGAAATACATATGTTTCAAGAAGTTATTTCATAGGCTTTAAATGACGTCCATAAAACAAATCTATCAGTATCTACAAGTAAATTGATTTTTAGCCTTCTGTAAAGCAATGTGTTACACTGTTAAAACTGCCAGTTTTGTTTACATTTTATCGACTTGTGCAGTGTGCAACAGGTTAAAATTAACAGTAGTGAGGCTATTGATGTATTTGATGAGTTTAACTGGGTTTGCCTTTAGTTTTAGTTGATTGTTATTGCTGTAACAACAATACTATACATTACAGAGAACTGCATGTGAAGTTTTACAACAATGGGCAGTAAATAAAGGAATATTTTTCAGAAAGCAAATATGGTGCATAGTTATTAACGATGGGATGTACAAGAAATGTGGAAAAACACAGTCAATTTAACAGGAGCTTTAGCCTTTAGAGAAATTTTCTAGAGCCAATCTTCAGGAGTGTGTTGAGAAATTCACCTTGAGTCTGTAAACTTTGTTAAAAAGAAATATCAAACTGTAATCAGTTCTCAGTTGAGCTAAATCTCTTTATCCACTTATTTAAGCCTCTGATGTGTTTTCATTGTCCATCTTCATTTATTCCTCTCAATTGTTACATTTCAGATGGATTGATATAAGCCTGTTCGATTTTATAAGAAAGCACAGATGTATGTATTCTGGTACTGTAATATAGCAGTTTTTGAAATATGCAATGTATATGCTCCATGAATAGAAAATGGAAAGTTGTTGCATGTGTGTACAGCTGTTGTGCTTTCACTGCAGAATTGTTATTCATGTCTAAACTAAAGCACTACCACGGAGAATAAAATGCCCCTTTCCTATAATTTCATAATAAAAGAGCATGGATACTGAAAATAAATTTTAGTGTTTTTCTGCAATAACATTATGTCCATTAATTTTCATACACCAGCAATGCACATTGCCTTGTTCACGGTGACTCAGAAGTTATGTTATTGTGTAATGGCATCATTTATGTTTCGATAATCATGAGTAAATGGAGAACAGTGGTTTGAAGAAAGTTGCGTGTTATAAATTGGAACTGTGTTTAGTGAGTTAGTTTTTTAAGGTCATATAATGTAACTGGAGAAATTAGGGTGTTGGCGTTTAAGGCTGCACATGAAGCAGGCTTCAATCCCCATCCCTTCCACCCTACTCCGCAGATATGAAAGCCTAATGCCATTGGAGCTATTATACAATATCAACCTGCCAGTCTGGGAAATTACTGAAGGTATACAGGTGCCAAGTTTGGAAGCTCATTTAGGAATGAGCAACAAATTCTGGTCCAGACCACAATCACCCACAATGCATTAGAAGATTAAAAATAATTGGAACCCAAACCTAATCCAACTGAGAGGTAATCAAGGTCAGACCTCAGAGCGTGAATGGGTTCTGCTAGCATCTAAGTGTATACATTATGTCTGTGATCTTAAAAAAATTCACGTCAGGCATAAAAGTACAATTGGGTTCCAGAATGTTGAAGCACAATGATACTAAGAAATCTGTTGGAGTAAAAGCTCTAAGGTAAGTATGGTACCAAGTACCTTTTGATGGAAAATTTTAGAAGTTTTTAGAACCTAAATTACTTGAGATGTAAACTGTCATTAGGAAACCAAGGTTAAGCCTGTGTAGAACCAGCCAGTGGTCAGTGTACATAGCTGCGAAGGCCAACTTAGACTGAAATTTGATGGAGTTGTAACATGGGGGTTAGACATTTCCTACCCTCTTCAGCTCACAAGTGTTTTGGCAATAAGCGTGCCAGAAACATGAGCTGATAAACCATGGCAAGGGCAGTGAGGCACCTGTGACCTTAGTGAATGAAGGGACCATCAATGTATCACCTTGGGGTCACACAGTGGCTCAGTGGTCAGCACTGCTGCCTCACAGCACCAGGGACCTGGGTTCAATTCCACTCTCAGGTGATTGTATGAGAGTTTGAATGTTTTCCCTGAGTCAGCATGGGTTTCTTGCAAGTGCTCTGTTTCCCTCCCACAGTCTAAAGCAGGCTAGGTGTTTAGCCATGGGAAATTCAGGATTACACATATGGAGTGGGTCTTGGTGCAATGCTGTCTAGAGGGTGAGTGTGGACTCGATGCGTTGAATGCCCTGCTTCCACAATATTGGGATTCAATGATTATTGGTGTCAATCTATGAGAATTAATGAATCAATTTAAAAAGAATAGGGAGGGGGGAAAAAGAGGAGGGGGTGTAGCACTACTAATCAGAGAGGGTATCACAGCTACAGAAGCTTCCTTTGTCGAGGAAGATCTGCCTACTGAGTCAGTATGGGTGGAAATTAGGAACAGCAAGGGAGTAGTCACCTCGTTAGGGGTTTACTACAGGCCCCCCAATAGCAGCAGGGAGATTGAAGAAAGCATAGGTCGACAGATTTTGGAGAAGTGTGCACGCAGTAGGGTTGTTGTAATGGGTGACTTTAACTTTCCTAATATTGATTGGAACCTCCTTCGAGCAGAAGATTTGAATGGAGCTGTTTTTGTAAGGTGTGTTCAGGAGGGTTTCCTAACGCAGTACGTTGACAGGCCGACGAGGGGAGAGGCCATTCTAGACTTGGTGCTTGGAAACGAGCCGGGGCAGGTATCAGATCTTGTGGTGGGAGAGCATTTTGGTGATAGTGACCATAACTGCCTCACATTCTACATAGCTATGGAGAAGGAGAGGATTAGGCAAAATGGGAGGATATTTAATTGGGGAAGAGGAAACTATGATGCGATTAGACATGAGTTAGGAAGCATGGACTGGGAGCAGTTGTTCCATGGTAAGGGAACTATCGACATGTGGAGACGGTTTAAGGAACAGTTGTTGGGAGTGATGAGTAAATATGTCCCTCTGAGACAGGCAAGAAGGGGTAAGATAAAGGAACCTTGGATGACGAGAGCGGTGGAGCTTCTAGTGAAAAGGAAGAAGGTAGCTTACATAAGGTGGAGGAAGCTAGGGTCAAGTTCAGCTAGAGAGGATTACATGCAGGCAAGGAAGGAGCTCAAAAATGGTCTGAGGAGAGCCAGGAGGGGGCACGAGAAAGGCTTGGCAGAAGGAATCCGGGAAAACACAAAGGCATTTTACACTTACGTGAGAAATAAGAGAATGGTCAAAGAAAGAGTAGGGCCGATCAGGGATAGCATAGGGAACTTGTGTGTGGAACCTGAGGAGGTAGGGGAAGCCCTAAATGAGTTTTTTGCTTCTGTCTTTACGAAAGAAACCAACTTTGTAGTGAATGAAACCTTTGAAGAGCAGGTCTGCATGCTGGAATGGATAGAGATAGACGAAGCTGATGTGCTGAAAATTTTGTCAAACATTAAGATTGACAAGTCGCCAGGCCCAGATCAGATTTGTCCTCGGCTGCTTTGGGAAGCGAGAAATGCAATTGCTTCGCCACTTGCGAAGATCTTTGCATCCTCGCTCTCCACTGGAGTCGTACCTGAGGACTGGAGAGAGGCAAATGTAATTCCTCTCTTCAAGAAAGGAAATAGGGAAATCCCCGGCAATTATCGACCGGTAAGTCTCACGTCTGTCGTCTGCAAGGTGTTAGAAAGGATTCTGAGGGATAAGATTTATGACCATCTGGAAGAGCATGGCTTGATCAAATACAGTCAACACGGCTTTGTGAGGGGTAGGTCATGCCTTACAAACCTTATCGAGTTTTTTGAGGATGTGACTAGAAAGGTTGATGAGGGTCGAGCTGTGGATGTGGTGTATATGGACTTCAGTAAGGCATTTGATAAGGTTCCCCATGGTAGGCTTATTCAGAAGGTCAGGAGGAATGGGATACAGGGGAACTTAGCTGTCTGAATACAGAATTGGCTGGCCAACAGAAGACAGCGAGTGATAGTAGAAGGAAAATATTCTGCCTGGAAGTCAGTGGTGAGTGGAGTTCCACAGGGCTCTGTCCTTGGGCCTCTACTGTTTGTAATTTTTATTAATGACTTGGACGAGGGAATTGAAGGATGGGTCAGCAAGTTTGCAGACGACACAAAGATCGGAGGTGTCGTTGACAGTGTAGAGGGCTGTTGTAGGCTGCAGTGGGACATTGACAGGATGCAGAGATGGGCTGAGAGGTGGCAGATGGAGTTCAACCTGGATAAATGCGAGGTGATGCATTTTGGAAGGTCGAATTTGAAAGCTGAGTACAGGATTAAGGATAGGATTCTTGGCAGCGTGGAGGAACAGAGGGATCTTGGTGTGCAGATACATAGATCCCTTAAAATGGCCACCCAAGTGGACAGGGTTGTTAAGAAAGCATATGGTGTTTTGGCTTTCATTAACAGGGGGATTGAGTTTAAGAGTCGTGAGATCTTGTTGCAGCTCTATAAAACTTTGGTTAGACCGCACTTGGAATACTGCGTCCAGTTCTGGGCGCCCTATTATAGGAAAGATGTGGATGCTTTGGAGAGGGTTCAGAGGAGGTTTACCAGGATGCTGCCTGGACTGGAGGGCTTATCTTACGAAGAGAGGTTGACTGAGCTCGGTCTCTTTTCATTGGAGAAAAGGAGGAGGAGAGGGGACCTAATTGAGGTATACAAGATAATGAGAGGCATAGATAGAGTTGATAGCCAGAGACTATTTCCCACGGCAGAAATGGCTAGCATGAGGGGTCATAGTTTTAAGCTGGTTGGTGGAAAGTATAGAGGGGATGTCAGAGGCAGGTTCTTTACGCAGAGAGTTGTGAGAGCATGGAATGCGTTGCCAGCAGCAGTTGTGGAAGCAAGGTCATTGGGGTCATTTAAGAGACTGCTGGACATGTATATGGTCACAGAAATTTGAGGGTGCATACATGAGGATCAATGGTCGGCACAACATTGTGGGCTGAAGGGCCTGTTCTGTGCTGTACTGTTCTATGTTCTATGTTCTAATAAAGAAACAGGCAAATTAACATCAAAACAGATGAAGGCAGGAAAAAATGTTGGGTTGAAAGAAAACCACAAGTCAATATGTAAAAAAGATGCAAATAAATTGAAGTTTAAAAGTCTCTAACAATATATTACCTGAAGAAATTAGATTGAACTGTCTAAATTATTTGTTCTTTGAGCCACAAGATGGACTTGCATTACATAACAATGATTGCATAATTAAAAACACTTAATTACCAGTAAAACTTGCAGGAGCTGTCTTTATGGCTAATTCATGTATACATCCAACTAGTTTAAACTAAAAGAGAGACCAAAGGAGAGAGATAATTTATATGAAGCAAATAACAGAGATCCTAAAAATGACCAGCATTTTGGAGATGTTTAACTGACAGTGAATCTCTTGAATCAAAGTTTGCTGGCAGATTTGCCAATTTAAAATTTTGGAATAGTTAACTTGCAACTATTTTTCTCACATAATTTGACTGTATATTGAGAAAATGTTAATAAAAGATGTGACCCGGCGGGAATCACCTGAAGTGGAGACCACACACAGTGAAAAATTTGTAGGTTCTCTTGGTATAACATAATTTTTAACAACGATTGGACAAGGAAGGCAGGAATCTTTCAGCTTTGATGGAAAACCAAGGGAACAAACTGCCCATTCCACATACCTTCAAGTTTTTGGGAAGGCAAGTCAAACAACACCCAGATGTGCATTTCCAAAATGGAAAGCAGATTATTTGCAATGTTGTGCTTATCCTAAACCTGCAACCAGTTCTTAAGTAACCAGTTGTGCATAATCTTTTTTCTTTGACTTCAAAGAGAAACTTTATGCACAAAAAATGACAGTCCATAAAGTTGGTTAATTTTGTTCTTTACACACTGGACAAAGTTAAAAGACAGAATTTCAGAACTATGCACTTGCTGAGGTTCCCCATCATTTTATGAACAATTAAAATCATTCGTGGTAGTAACCACTCAGTTTTTAAAATTGTATTCAGTAAGCAACCTAAAACATAATTCCTAGAGATCCTGGAAGTTAGTTTTGCATCTTAAAAGATTGAAAGTGAATTAAGCAGTCGGTCTCCCGGTCTTGAGGTCAAGGCCAGCACAGACTAGAGGCTAGAACATTGAACATTGATCAGTACAGCACAATACAGGCCCTTCGGCCCACAATGTTGTGCCGAACTTTTACCCTAAGCCTAAGGTCTATCTAACCTCCACCCCTATGTTATACTATCATCCATATGCCTATCTAGTAGCCAGTCAAAGCCCCTAATGAGTCCAACTCCACTCCCCTCTCCAGCAATGCATTCCATGCCCCTACCACTCTCTGAGTATCAGAGATAATGGGAACTGCAGATGCTGGAGAATCCAAGATAATAAAGTGTGAAGCTGGATGAACACAGCAGGCCAAGCAGCATCTCAGGAGCACAAAAGCTGACGTTTCGGGCCTAGACCCTTCATCAGAGAGCGGTGAAGAGCTTACCTCTGATGTCTCCGCTATATCTACCTTCACTCACTTTAAAACTATGCCCCCTTGTAACAGCTACTTGCACCCTAGGTGCCAGCTTGGACTGGGTTGGAAGGACGGTTATTCTGAACTTCTTATTTCTTTAGTTTTCTAGTTCATTCTTATTATCTGTAACATTGGACATTTTATTTCTTAATTTTTCTAATTTTTTTTCCCCTAAGAATTTGTACTTAATCTATGAGGCAAGATGGTGCTGACACAATGTGACTCCTTGTGAACTCAATGCAGCAGATCTAGCTGTAACATTTCTTATTTCTGTTCTAATCTATGTCTAGGTACCTTTGTACTTAAGATCACACTTGATGTGTTGATTTGTAAACTTTTCATTGTATTCTTTTGAGTACATGTGACAATAAAGCTAATTCTATTCCAGTACTGCTTTAGTATAGCTATGTTCTTGGGCTTTACATGGGTGTATTCCAAAAGGAGAATAAAGCAACCAGATCTGCTATCCCTAACGACAGCTGTGTGTTTTCTGTCAGCGTTAACAACCCTCCTGTGGCCTTGTGTGATCGATAGTTGTTGCTTTTGATTTGCTTCATTGTAGCTACCACCCACACTGATGAGTAGATAATCCAGATTTTATTTAGCACATCAAGGTTTAAACAGATCAGACTGAAAATGAAGTGACTCTTTATTCAGCAGATGTTTAGGCAGAGAATAAGCACGTCAAAATCAAATTAAGTCAAGCAGTTTTACCAAAGTAATAACAAGTGGCACTCAGCATTAATTTTAGCCTAGTAGAACCCAATTTGACATTAATAACAGGAGAGAATGAACAGTACTTTGCATAAACTGGGATCAGTGCAGAATATCTGCAACAAAGTTTCTTAGTTAGCACATTTTTAATAGATTGAAATTATGAGCAGTTAATTAGCATTTTATGATGTGTTGTTTTGTTTCCATTTGCACCTCATCATTTTATTTTAATTTGTCTTGTTTTTAATTTTATTAATCCAAGCTCACTTTTGTTTTGAAATTGAGAATTGCTCAACCAATTTACAAGGAGAATTTGTGCTTTTATCAAGGATAATTCTGTTATTTGGATTTTGGATTATGTGAAGGTGATTCCAAACTGCAACAAGCAGTAGCATAAAGTTCAAAATATAATCATTAAGCTTTATTTAGCAGCAATCTTTGCTGGGACTATTTGGCTGTTTAATTACTGCCATTGCTATTTTATGAACAACAGCTTTCTGATTGAAAATACTTAGCTTTGGAAAAACTGAAATAAAACACTCGGTTACTTTGCCAGGACACCAAGCCTAAATGTGCAGAGCTGACAATACCTTACTATGTGCAGTTTAATGCTATTTATCAAGCTGTGTACTGTATAGGTATGTTCAGTAGCTTCCCTGTTGAGTTTATCATTCAAAAATGTTTGAAAGGTTAGTGAATCAACTGCATTCAGGGTGTAAAGACCAACTAATTAGAAAATGTAATCAGAGATAATGGGAACTGCAGATGCTGGAGAATCTGGATGAACACAGCAGGCCAAGCAGCATCTCAGGAGCAACATCTCAGCACTCCTGAGATGCAGCTTAGCTTGCTGTGTTCATCCAGCTTCACACTTTGTTAGTTAGAAAATGTAATTGACTTCCTCACAGGCATCTTCTTCTGTTTTAACAACAATGATAAGCTGTATCCCTAAGTTGCATTTGTGCAGCATGGAACAAGTGTGGGCTGAAGACAACCTTTTTGGTTAAGTGTGAATTGGAATGAGGTTGGTAGAGAGATTTTCACAGCGAAGCTGACCAACTATCTTACCTAACCTGAGATAACAAGATGTAGAGTTGGATGAACACAGCAGGCCAAGCAGCATCAGAGAAGCAGAAAACCTGACATTTTGGGCCTCAATCACACACCATTTCCTTTATGTGGAGGCACCTCACATCTAACATGTAGTGTCTGACCTAAGAGGTCACCACTTCTTTACACCGATAAAACCTTTAGTTCTTACAGGACAGTGATGTGAAAGGAATTCAGTGATTTATGTATACACACATATTAATCAATTAAAACCTTCTAACTGATTAAAGATGTAACAGCATCTTAGGTTTGTTCTGTATGCCTTCATCAGTGGTGTGACCCTTTGATCAGTTAGGACAGAGGTAAGGAGGAATTTCATCTCTCAAAAGATAGAGAATCTTTGGAACTCGTTACTGCAGAGGGCTGTGGAGGCTGGGTCGCTAAGTATATTCAAGGTTGAGACAGACATGTTATTTATTAGGAATGAAATCAAAAATTTTGAGGAAAAGCCATGATTTCATTGAATGGCATAACACACTGGATGGGCTGAATGGCCTACTTCTACTCCTATGTCTCATACTGCTATTCCAAAATTTGCAGATAGCCAAATGTACAAAGCCTATACACCCTGGTTCCTACCATTCTTCTGAATGTCCTTATTGGATCTTCTCCTACTGTTTCTCCCTCTGGAAGCTGCGGCAGAAGCTTCTGGAGGTTCTTGTTCTTGCTGAAGTTCTCATAATCACTGTCTGCTTTGGTATAGCTTTGTCATCAAGATCAAAGCCCGAAAACATGCAGGCAGGTTGCTGGGCATTTCAGTACAGTGAGCACATAGATGTGGACACAGTTAGAGCGGTCACCCATCATTATTGAAGTGACACCTTTCACTTTGCATCCTCAGCAGTCAAGTTGAATGTTACGTCCTCACATATGGAAATATCATTTCAAAAAGCTCATTGTCATGCCTCACTAACGATCCCTGAGGTATGGATCTTTATGAAATGTATGGTGGAGATCCAATGTGTCTACGTTGCACTTAGAGGAGACTTCTGCCTGTAAACCCCCCTGCCCCAGCAAACTTCCCTTCCACCTCAGAGTCCATGTCTGTGCAGGATATGGTACCTGATAACCATTGTCTTCTGCTACTTTCCAATTGGGAGCATTTAGATTAGCTTTTAATTTCCTTGTCACAATAGGAATTTTTTGCTTATGTGACGAGGCAGCAATCAGTGGGCACAGTGTAATGCCCATGACTGCTTGAGGCTATAATGCGCTATCAGCAATCTTTGAGAATTACCAATTTCAAAACAAAGTGAGCACAGAAGACAAAGGGTTAGCATGGCTTCATAAGTGATGGCATGGCTACTGCAGTGTTTGCCTTGCAAGGCCTCGAAAATAATCTTGCTAGCTCCAGCCTCATTGAAAGAAATGGTACTCATTCCTCAGACTTTGCACAAATTCCCAGCCATTTCCTGAAAGTATTGTGCAGTTGAATTTTGAGCCAATATGGCGAGTTACCAATTCTGTGTTTTTGTGAGTGAAATGAAGGCTCTCCCTGAGATCCACCAGAATATCCCCCTCCTTCAGAGTTGCTGCTACTGTGGCCCCAGATGCCCTTCAGTCTGCTCCCAAGTTTGGTTGAGCCACTTCACATCATCATTAAAGTGCACCCTTTACACCCAAAAGAACACACCTCTTCCTTTGTTCCAGCAGTCCCTACATCTTCTCCATGCAGAAGCAAGGGTAGTTACGCCTTGTTTGACATCAATTTGAGGGTTCCCCCTGCCCCCCACATTAACTATGAACTCCCACCCTATTATCTCCAATCACTGGCAACATTTTTTTGCTGAGCCAGTACAATGAGGCCAATCCTGAGACTTGGTCTGCCTACATTCCCTGGAATACCATGGGCTTCTCCTTAATAGTCCTGAGCACTAGCATCAAAACCCACATGTCTGATCATAGCTCACCCCCTGGTTTAACCTGGCAGGATGGCCCTGACTGACCATGGCCCACCACTCCCAGGCTGATCTCTAACAGTACCCTGCCTGAGATGCAGGTAATCCCCAGAGTACTTGCACTTGACCTCAAGGACTAACCATGGTCCAATCCCCAGTCTGGAGGTGCACAGATCCTCGGAATCAGTTAAAACTCAGTGTCTGACTGACAGTCGACTACCCCAGTGACTGAAATCGATGCAGCTTCTTGACTGATTATGGTAGTGGCCCATGATGGACTGAGGTCCACCTACATCCCACTAAACACTCAGGCAAGTTCTGGCTGTCCTTCAGCTCAAAAGCGATGCCTGAAGCTCTGAAGTGATGGCTAATTTGATGCAAGGGCAAGTATGATGAGGTTGTGAGGTTATGGCTTTACCAATGCCAAGTTGTGTGCATGAAGAGCTGAGGATGAGTGTGGTCATTGATCTAACAAGCATCTTGTGCAGAAGACATGGTTCCATGTGAAGGGGAGCAAGATGGCCAATACAACCATTCCACAAGCTGCAATGGATGCTGATGAGACAAGTCGCTCTGTTCTATCTGCTGTATTTTTATCCCATCAAGTTTCTTGAATGTGAACAGGATAATTGGTAGTATAATGCCAATGTTGAGCATAGGACTATTAATGAAGTGCAAACACATGAAAATAAGCTCCCCGCCATCCAACAGCAAGATTCTGAACTCTCCATCTACATGCGTGAGGACTTAATCTGAAAACTTCTGGATGTCAAAAATCTGGTTTTTAGGCTCTCGCTTTATTAAATCATCCCACTCGGCATTGATTCGCCACCGAAGAGAGGGGAAAATTTCATCCTGACAATACATTGATACATTACCTGTTTGGTCATTATCTGACTGAAAACTAGTAATACACCTCTTTATTTAGAATAATAAGTTGCATTATAATTTATTTGAAACCCTAATCCTTTCCACTATGAAGAACAGAATTCTACACCAATAGTACTGTTTTAAAATAATCAAAATGTGAAAGTCTCCTCACCAGTAGCATCACTAATTAAATTTTGCCCTCAAATTTTCCACATAACGTTTTACCTCACTAGTTTTCTTCTCACGCCTCAAGCTACAGAAACACCATTTATTAATCTGTAATTTTCTTCTACAAGGGTTCTAAAACCATGTCACTGCTGTGAACTAATGTACTGAAAGAAATGTCCCAGGTTGAAGACTTTGTCGAGAGCATGGAGCTGTGAACAATCTCCACAATGTCTAACAGGGGATAGAACAGTGGAGTGCAATTAATGAAACCTCTTGACTGATGGCTTTCCAACCTCCCCCACATAGAAATACTTTTCTCATCAGTTCTTCAGACAACAGCACTGCCAGAATTCCTACCATTGTATTAGACAGTAATGTTACTACCCAGGAAATAATAAAATAAGACTAGAATACCATCACAGTATGAGGGTGTACACAGCAAGCAGAAGGATAAGTGCTGTTATTTTTCAGAGGTGTCATTCATTTGTTTTCCCTTAGCTGAACTCAAAACTGAAAAAAAACACTTTATATGCAGAACCTAAGAACCTCACAGAATTTATTGAGGTCAAAGACAATGGTAATAAGGGCTACTCTTGCTTGCAATCTTATACAACTTCCATGATATTTGTGATCACAAATTATACCATGTCTATAATGTACAGAGAAAAATGATGTAAAACATGGTGCTACTGTTAGAAGCAAATATTATAGTCAATAAAATATTTCTACAATGTTTTAATCATTTTAGAGTCAACTAAAAGCATATTTTTTGTCTCCTTCCTTTTTTGAATAAAGGTGTTACTTTGCAAGTTTTCCAATCATCCAGCAATTATCCAGAATTTAAGGATTCTTGGGCAATTCTACCAGAGAGTCCATTATCTTTGTAGATAATTCTTATTAAACTCTAGGATGCACTTCCATCAGGTCCAGGGGACTTGCCAGTCTTTAATCCTATTAATATTTTTCTCTAATGATAGTGATTATATTTATTCCCTCTGCCATTTTTGCCCCTTGATTATTTAGTATTTTTGGAAAGCTGTTAATGTCTTCCACCTTGAAGATTGATGCAAAGTATTTGATTAACTCCTCTGCTATTTCCTAGTTCCCCATTATTATTTCCCCATGCTTATTTTTGATGGGACCAACATTCACTTTGGTCTCTCTCTTGCTATTCGTATATTTAACGTTGCACTTGCTGTCTATCTTGATATCAGTTAAATTTACTCTCAAAACTTATTTTCTTCCTTTTTTTTGCTTGGCCATCATTTGTTGGTGTTTAAAGCTTTGCCAATCCTCTGGCTTACCACTATTCTTTGCTATATTGGTTTTTTTTTCAATTTGACATTATTCTTTATTTTCTTGGTTAGCCATGGTTGCCTTAGCCCCTTCCTAGAATCCTTCTTTTCACTGGGATACCTCTTTGCTGTGAGCCGTGAATGATATTCTTAAATGTCTGCCAGTGTTCCTGCGAAACTTCCTTCATAATCCAATCAGACCAGCTGTACCCTCACTCCTTTGGAATTATCCGTAGTTCAGGTTAACACAGTTGTCTCTTTCTGAAGGTTCTGCCTCTCAAACTGAATGATGATTCTGTCATTTTACGGTCACTCTTTTCTAGGGGATCTTTTACACTGACATTATTTATTAAACCTGTCTCGTTACACAACACAAGATCCAAAATAGTCTGATCCCTGGTTGAATTCGCAGTTTTGCTTCTGGAAACTGCCCCAAATATTCTTACGGATTCTTGCTCTGCCATTCGGACTAAACCTATCTTCATGAACATGAATGTACTGCCTTTTCCATATGTCCTCATTATCTCTTAATTCATTGTCTTACCCACCATGTAACAGCTGTTAAACAGCCTATAGATTAACCCCAGTGGTATCTTTCACCTTTATTGGGTTTTTCTCACCCATATGGATTCTGTGTCTTCCAATCCAACATCATTTCTTGCTTTCATATTTATTCCGTCCAGTACTAACTATGCTATCCCACCAGCCTCATCTTTCGGTCTGACCTTTCAAAAGATCATATACTCCTGTATTTGTTTTTCCTATCTTTGATTTCCTTGTAACCATATCTCCACAATGATTATAAGATCATACCCATTAATCTCTTTTTGTGCCATTAATTAATTTAATTGTTCTGAATGCTATTTGCATTCAAGTAATCAGCCATTAAATTTTGCCTTTTTCCATTTTTCCCTCCTTTGATCCTCCTAGCTGCTTTTTGTCTTTTTTGGTATACTCTGTTCCCTCTTATCCCACTCCGGATATTATTATCCAAATAGCCACCTTGTAATGCAGTTATATCCTTTTGCTTCATAAGACTACATTTTCCCATACCCAAATCCTCTCCCTACCCACCTATTGCTCCACTTCTAATTAGTTTAAATCCCTCTCTGCAGCACTAGCTATTAATTCATTGGGACACCAGTTTCAACAAGGAAGAACAGGTTGAACTAATAGTGGGTACATTTCATTTGCCTGTCATATCAATTGGTGGGCCTTTATGTTTGAACAATTTACAAAATTGCTTTTATTATTTGCAACCAAAGAGAGGAGGTTAAAGACAAGTGAGGAGATGTAAAGCCAGTAATAAGGACATTTTAAAATCCTGAAGCAACAAAAGAAGTGGAGGAGCTATTAATGTAACACATTTACGTAAACACGCCTAATTTATAACAATCTGATTCCAGCAATATTGTTGCAGATTTATTTTAAAACATTTTAAAACAGACATTAGTCATTGTCTCTAATCTTACTGGGCATATCACCAAGCTATGAAGATGCACAATAATATAAAATACCACAAATTGTAGGTATAAAATGCTTTGACACTATAATTGTAGCAGAGTCACCATCCTGATGTATATCCATTCATTACGGAGGAGATGGTTAACTGGAAATCAATAACCCGTCTCCGTAATTAAATTTGTGGATTTTAAGCAACCATTTAATTTCACAACCCTAAGCTAGGTTTTAACTTGGTGCCTGGGTGTGAAACTCAAAATTACTGATCGGGCAACCACCATAGAAACTGCCCAATTTTCATTTTCATTGATTTTCACGGAGTTATTTTCTGATGTTGTGTTGCTGACTAGCATCCTGTCCGACGTAATTGGTAATCAGAAAATAAGAAGCCTGCTGTCCAAACATTATAAACGTACTGTGCTTCCAGAAATATATGTTTCCAGAACTATATTCCCACTGAATCAGTGGCACTGAATTAGCTCTAAACAATAACAGAGATGCCTTGTGATGGTACTGCCTTTGATGTACTTGACCATGCTTTTCAATGACTCTCCATCTGCTCAGTGCTCTGCCTTGGCTTTATTCTTGTTCCTATCTAGCAATGACTTCTCTTCTGGTACTCATGCACTGATATCTTTATAGTAGCCCTCTTCAGGTTACAGTGTTGTTGACAGTAGCCTGGTCAAAAGCATATATTGTGTTATATTAACTTCTTAACTACATCATAGGGAATGGAGTAGAAGTGGTGGCTGTGATATGTTTCAGGGTCCCTCGAATAGGAAAATGGGGGAAACAGAGAAGGGTCCGGGTTTTGTCCATCCTATTGAAACAGACAAGGTTCTTGGTGGAGATGGAGAGCCACAGTGAGGTGTCAGAATTCAGGCAACATGAAAATTAAGCAATTAGGTCAAAGATGGGAAAATAACAAAATGGAAAAGTTGCCTATGAGTGATGGGAAGATTGATAATATTGCCCACAAGTATTCCACTTAAATACAATTTAATGCAACTCTTCTCTGTATAGTAGAATTCACACGCGTTTCATGCCTTCAGTAAACCGTTGAAAACTGATGGTGTATATGTGACTTCCTTGACTCACTGTAAGACTCCTTTCTACTTACAGTTGACTGAGTCATGTCTGTGCTGGTTATCAAACATTCATCTCTTCTAATCCCATTTTCCAGCACTTGTATGGAACGGGTTTCAGGCTCCCGTCCAAATAGTTCCTAAATGTCTTAAGGTTTCCTACCTCTACCACCCTCTTAGGAAATGAGTTCCAAATACCCACAACCCTCTGGGTGAAAAATGTTTTCCTCAAATCTTCCCATCCTCCTGCTCCTCAGAGCTGTACACCTGGTTATCGAACTCGCTACTAAGGGGAAACATCTATACTCCTCAGAAATTTGTACACCTCAGTCAGATACCTTCTTTGCTCTAAGGACAACATCTCTAGTCTATCTAGACTCTATTTATAGCTGAATCACTCTGGCACATGTACCATCCTGGTGAATCTCTTCTGTACCCTCTCTCATGCAGTCACATCCTCCCTATAAGGTGGTAACCAGAATATCACACAATTCTCCAGCTGTGTCCTAGCTGACATTATATATAGCTCCACCATGCCCTCCTTCCTCTTGTACTCAGTGGTTTGACTAATAAAGACAAGTATCCCAAACATAGTCTTAAATATCTTGCCTATCGTCCTGCTGCTTCAAGGGTCTACAGACATGCACGTCATGGTCCCTCTGATCCCCTGAACTTGCTTGGGTTCTAACATTTGTAGTTTACACCCTTTCCTAGTCAGTTTTCTGATAATGCATCACTTCTCAGGATTATGTTCCATTTACCACTGTTCAGCCCATCTGACCAGCCTGTCCACATCGTACTTTAGCCTAAGGCTTTCTTCCTCAATATTTTTCACAACACCAGCCTTTGTAAATAAGGCTTAGGCATAATGCCCCATTAGCCAAATTGCAGTCTGCTTTCTATTCCTGTTCAGGCATGCAAGTGAACAAGTAGCATTTGGTCAAGTTACTAAAAACAAGCTTCAGTCATCAGAGATAATCGGAACTGCAGATGCTGGAGAATCCAAGATAATAAAGTGTGAAGCTGGATGAACACAGCAGGCCAAGCAGCATCTCAGGAGCACAAAAGCTGACGTTTCGGGCCTAGACCCTTCATCAGATCTGATGAAGGGTGTAGGCCCGAAACGTCAGCTTTTGTGCTTCAGTCATCACCTTTCTTATCAGGATTAAGAGAGTTCATGGCCCAATCATGTCGGCTAAACCTCTGTCTATTTGGGATCATCATTAGCCATTACTTAAAAGTTTGATATTTGAGGACTAATTTTCAAAAAGCAGCCTTAGCCAACCAATGACAGGAGAAGGAAAATGCATTGGGAAAAATGTAAGTGTACAACAGGAAACACAAAGGATCGCACAGATAATGCTCTCAGGAAAAATGGGTCACTGTCAATAAGATTATTACTGTTAAACTATGACATATGCCAGGTATTTTGCAGAAATGCTCACTCTGGTTTTGACCAAATTACTGAAATCATTTGGATCATGCAACTTGAGGAAATCAGCTGAGAAAGTTAATACTTTGGAAAGATAAGGAGAGAGGAGATCAATAGATTTGGAAAGGCTAGTTTTATTGTCAACCAAGTATTTTTATTTGATTATAAGACCATAGTAAATAGGGGTAGGCCATTTGGCCCATTGAGCCGACTCCACCATTCAGTAAGATTGTGGCTGACCTGACTATTTTCATGTCCACTTTCCTGTCCTTTCCGCTTAGCCCTTGATTGTCCCACTGATCAAGGTTCAGTCACAGCTTTAAAAATACAAAAGGATTCTGCCTTGCGGCATTCTGTGGTAAGCAGTTCTAATGACCTACAACCTTCTGAGAAAAGAAATTTCTCCTCATCTCAGTCTAAATTAGTACCCCTTTATCCTGAGACTATGCCCTCTGGCCCTAGACTTTTCCCATGGGAGGAAACATCCTCTCAGCATTTACCCTGTCAGGAATCTAAAGAATCTTATATGTTTCAATAAGATCGCCTCTCATTGATATAAACTCCAGTGCATAGAGACCCAAAGTTTAGTCTTTGCTCATAAGACAATGATTCTGTACAAGAGACAATCCGAGTGAACTGATATCTTTTCTTAAATAAGGGGACCAAAATTGCTCACAGTACTCCAGATATGGTCTCACCAACATCGTGTAGAGTTATAGTAAGACTTCCTCACTCTTCTACTTCAACCCCCTTGAATTAAGGACCAATATTCTGTTAGTATTCCTAATTACAGGTGGTACCTGTGTGCCAGCTTTCTGCGTGTCATGCAGAAGTGCTCCATGCCCCATTGTGTTCCAGTTTTCTGTAATTTTTTTCTCCATTGAAATAATATTCTGTTTTTTTTCTCCCATCCAAAATGAACAGGTTTGCATTTTCACAAATTATACTCCATTTGCCAACTTTTTGCCCACTTAACCTATCAATATCTCTCCGCAAACTGTTTATATCCCTCTCACAGCCGGCCTTTCTACATATTATTGTGTCCTCTGCAAAGTTGGCTACAGCACATTCACTTCCTTCCTCCCAGTCATTAATATATATTATAAACAGTTGCAGTCCCAGCAATGATCCCAATGGAGCCTCATTGATCAATCTGAAAAAAAGCTCTTTATCCTCCCTGGCTACTTACTTCCTGTGCATGAGCCAATCCTCTATCCATGCCAGTATACTACTTCCAGCACTGTGGGCTCTTATCTTATGATTTATTTGACTATTTGATTAAAATTCATGTACACTTTGCATCTCTGTCATTATTAAGTACATTGTAGCTGTTAAGTTTGATTTGTAGATAAGGAACAAACTGAAATAATTTTACCTGTTTCATTCAAGCAATATCCAACATTTGCTTTTGCTCTGTTTATGGGATCGAATAATTTATTGTGTTTCCCTGCTTTTCAAATCTTTGCTATGCAAATGAGATTGGCACATGCCAAATCACAGCTGGTACAAATGTGAACGTTGGCCCAATTTTGAGACCAGCATCTGACTGTATATGAGAGTCTATAATATAAGCCAATCACCCTGCTGTCAGAAGACATGTGGTTTCTGCAAGCCAGAACAAACAGTAGCAGTAAGTTTTCACCTTAATAATTGTACATTGGGTTAGAACAGACCATGGTAATGCATATAATTTGCTTCTATACAATTTAACTGGTGTTCAGTTAACACTCAGTTGAGACACTTACTTGCTCCTGCTGAGAATTAACTTGAAAATATACATCTTTCTGAAAGCTGATATATTATTAATGGAATATTCACTGCAGTGTTCAAAATACTCAACTTTAAAGCCTGAAGAGTCCAAAATAACCCTAGATAATTAGAAACACAAATCCAGGGCCACATTATTTCCTGGGTGTGTTGGACTTGACTAAGGTAATCTGATGTATACCGCAAGATCAAGGTCACACTCTTAGTCAACATGGGGCCACTGAAATGTAGTTTTGGTTTTTGAAAACTGAGTGCCAAAACATAAGGATTTAGTTCTGGCAAATATAATGAGGAATGTATCTTCATATTTTTGATTTTGATGTTTGGTGGAAACAATTAAAGTCCAAAATTAATTGCGCTCAGACAACTATCAATAAGTTAGTTTCTCATAGCATGTCAGCTGGCTCAATTAAAATAATTGCTGTTGCATTTGTATTTCTGTGTCCAAGGACAGGAGGTTCAGGAAAATACACTCCCTGGGGAAAAGTATTATAGGCTGCAGAAAGAGCATACAAAGCCTTGTGCTTGTATACTCAACTGATACATAAAAGACAAGAGGAGTAGACTTGCTAAAGTGCTTGAGTTCATTTTTCAGAATCAACCCAAAGGTGCTACATACAGATCAGATAATCTGGTCATGCTATGATCATAAGCTGTAGGAGCAGAAATAGACCATTGATTGAGTCTGCTCTGCCATTCAATGAGACCATGACTGATTTGATACTCAAGAATTCACCTTCCTGCCTTTTCCCCATGACCCTAGATTCCCTGACCGATCAAAAATCTCACGATCTCGGCTGTTAATATATTTAATGGCCCAGCCTTGACTGCTGTCTGCTGTGAAGAATTCCATTGATTAGCTACCTTCTGAGAGAGAAAACTAACATCCTCATCCCTGTTTAAAATGGATGACCCCTTGTTCTGAGACTATACCCTCTTGTCCTAGACTCTTCCACAAGGGGAAACCACCTGCTACTACTCTGCCAAGTCTCCTAAGGATTTTGTAATCTTCTTATTCTTTCAAACACCATTGAGTACAGGCCCAACCCACTCAACCTCTATTTAAATAATATTTAGCTTTTCTATTCTTTCTGCCAAAGTGCATTACCTCACTTTCCAACATTATATTCCATCTGCCAGGTTTTACTTGACTCACTTAACCTCTCTATATCCCTCTGCATACTGTGTTATCCTCATTTCTAGGCTTCCCACCCTTTTAGTGTTGTCTGTAAATCTGAGAGGGTTATGGAAACTCAATCGTTGAGCATGTTCAGGACTTTAATAGCTTTCTAGACACTAATTACTTCAAGGGACATGGACGTAGTGGAGGAAAGTGACATTGAGGTAGATGATCAGTCATAATCTAGAATGGCTAAACAGACTCAATGGGCAAAAGGCCTACTCCCATTCCTATGATTTCCTGATTGTCCTATGAATATCTGTTGATAGAAGATTGGTCTTGGTGTAAAATCTGCTGCTGAATAGCTACAAGCCCATTGCGCTCTGCTGGCTACTGTGGACCAGTATGGTCACATCACCTCCCCAAATTGTGCAAATGGCAAATCAAAAAGGAGAGTGGAGCCCATCAAGTGTTGCACACCACACAATTTTTTCAGGCATTGACAATCTCCAATAAGAGAGAATCTAACCCTTGACATTCGATGGCATTACCATCTTAAAATGCTCCACCATGGGCATGCTGGGAGTTAATATTGACCAGGAATGAAACTTGACTAACCATTTAAATACTGTAGCTACAGCAGCAGGTCAGAGGTTGGGAATCCTGCAGAAAGTAACTCACCTTCTAACTCCCAAAGATATCCAGAGTCTACAAGGCACAAATCAGCAGTGTAATTGACTACTTCCCACTAGCCTGGATTAGCACGTTCCAACAGTGCTCAAGAATCTTGACACCATCCAGGACCCTGCAGACCATAAACTTTAATCCCTCTGTCATCACATAATGGTGATAGTGTATACTGAACACAAAATGCGACAACTACAACAGCTTCCTAAACCTCTTTTAGCAATACTTTTATACCTCTGATCTCTATCACCTGGATAACGAAGGACAGTAAGTGCTTGGGAGCAGCAATTCTTGCAAGTTCACCTCCAAACCATACACCATTTTCTCACTTGAAATTATGCCATTGTTCCTTCACTGTCACAGGGACAATATTCTGGAGCTCCTTCCATGGCAGCATTGTAGGTGTCTTCATGCCACAAGAACTGGTGGTTCAAAAGAAAACACACCATCACTCTTTCTAAGTCCATGTCTGACATATCCTCAAGGAATCCTACATGTGCCGGCTCTGTGTCAGATCCATGAGCCAGTAATCTGCAGAAAATGTCAGAATTCAAGAGCATAACAGTGACAGTAGTCCAGATGCCTCACATCAAACACTATTAAGTGACATTTATGCTCTAACACTGTGTGTTGTGCAGAGTTGACAAAGAGCCTGATATCATGCCTTGATGTGGAACTCTGAGGTATGTAAATTTATCCAGATGCACATTGCAGATCAGAAGTGCTCTTGCTACACAGAAGAGTACAATGCAGACACTTATCAACTCCCAAAAAAAAGCACCTTGAACATCACTGACCATGTCCTTGTCTACATCCAGGTCAGCGTGCCAATGTGGCAGCTTTGAAATACCACTTTCCAGTATCATGTCTGAAAAGTGATGTAAAACTTACAATCCCAAGTGAGATTTTAAGTCTGCATTTGTTTAGCTCCATTTATCTGACATGACAGAAGGCCAATTGATGTAAAACATGTAATGGCCATGAAGCTTAAGGCTATAATTTGTAATGTTAATTGTTGCCTAAAGAAAACTCTTCAATGAAATCCAATCAGACGGCAGATGGATGACATTACAGAATCAGTAATGCGTGATTAATGTAATGCCACTAACAAGGCCTCACGTGAAGAATTATATTCTGACTCCAGAGAGGCGAACATGCCCTGCCCACGGTGGTAGCCATTTTCTGTCATTATTCTCAGGATGAGTTTGATGTGAAGATGGAAAGGTTTCAGTTCCCCATCCTTGTGTCTCCACTTGAGAGGAATGATGATTCCCCCCCCCACCCCAAATCCTTCATATTGCCTTTTGTGGCGCTGTCCCTGCATCCTCACTGGATTTTCCGCCTCTTCCTGTTTCTATTCTGCTCCTTTACATAAGGGTTAAAATCCCAAATTTACCCCCTGAACCCATGGTTTGGTGAATTGCCATGACCAAATTGAGGCTGGAGGTGGTGTGTGAGAAACCTCCCGATCTCAACTCCTCGTCCCCTCCCGTAGGTATGAAATCCCACCCTTCAACATTAAATTACCCGCTGTAATTATAATCATTCCGTAAGCGATCCAGTTCAATGAACCCCAGCCTTAGACATGAGATTCGCCTTTTTCCAGGACTCCATGAACAGCCCCCTGACAGACCACTTGACCGTTAATGCTCAGCCCCACTTCAGATGATGAGCCACCTAACCTGATGGAATATGCCTGACTGAGAACAGCCCAGTCTCTGGATGGGTCTCTCCACTGCTCCCTCACTAATCCACCTAACATGTAATCCCCAGCTGATTACACTTGGACTGGCCGTCACTCAGTCCCTGAACTACAATGATACTGACCCCAAACTCTGGTTGGATCAAGCACCAGCCAATCCATGACTAATCTCGTGGGGTGAGATTCAGATGAGCCCCTTGACTGATTATGGCAATACCCCCTGACTGAGTGTAGCTCCCCACCTTCACTGCACTAAGGCCTGGTCGCTTTGATTTTCAGACACAGATATGGCCATTTCGCTGAAGTACACTCACTGCGTTTGCCACATACATTGTAGATATAATATTGAATGTAGCACCATCCTGTGTGACAACATTTTTTAAAATGTATTCATTTTTTGGGATGTGAGTGTCATTGGCTGGCCAACATTTATTGTCTGTCCCAAGTTGCCCTTGAGAAGGTAGTGGTGAGCTGCCTTCTTGAGCAGCTGCAGTCCACCTGCCGTGGATTGACCCACAGTGCTATGAGGGAGGGGATTCCAGGATGTGGACCCAGTGATAGTGAAGGAACAATGATGTATTTCCAAGTCAAGATGGTGAGTGACTTGGAGGGGAACTTGACGGTGGTGGTTGTTCCCATATATCCACTGTCCTTGTTCATAGAATAGAATCCCTACAACGTGGAAGCAGGCCCTTTGGCCCAACAAGTACACATAGACCTTCAAAGCATGCCACCCAGACACATGCCATCTACTTATCGCTGAACACTACGGGCAATTTAGGATGGCCAATCCACCTAAACTGCACAACTTTGGACTGTGGGAGCTAACTGGAGCACCCGGAGGAAACCCATGCATACATAGGGAGAATGTGCAAACTCCACACAGACAGTCACCCGAGGGTGGAATTGAACCCAGGTTCCTGGTGCTGTGAGGCTGCAGTGTAAACCACTGAGCCACTTGAAGTGGTTGTGGGTTGGAAGGTGTTATCTGACGATCTGTGGTGAATTTCTGCAGTGCATCTTGTAGATAGTACACACTGCTGCTACTGAGAGTCGGTGGTGGAGGGAGTGGATGCTTGTGGATGTAGTACCAATCAAATGGGAAGCTTTGTCCTGGATGGTGTTGAGCTTCTTGAGTATTGTTGGGGCTGCAGTCATCCAGGCAAGTGGGGAGTATTCCATCACACTTCTGACTTGTGCCTTGTAGACAGGCTTTAAGGAGACAGAAGGTGAGTTACTTACTGCAGTATTCTTGGTCTGTGGCCTGCTCTTGTAGCCACTGTGTTAATGTAGTGAATCCAGTTGAGTTTCTGGTCAATAATAACCCCCAGGATGTTGATAGTAAGGGATTCAGTGATGGTAACACTATTGAATGTCAAGGGGTGTTGGTTAGATTGTGTCTTATTGGACATGGTCATAGCCTGGCATTTGTGTGACACGAATGTTAGTTGCTTCTTGTCAGCCCAAGCCTGGACATTGCCCTGATCTTGTTGCATTTGGACATGGACTGCCTCAGTATCTGAGGAGTCACAAATGGTGCTAAACATTGTGCAATCATCGGTGAACATCCCCACTTCTGGTGGAGGGAAGGTCATTAATGAAGCATCTGAAGATGGTTGGGCTAAGGACACTACCCTGAGGAATTCCTGCAGAGATGTCCTGGAGCTGAAATGATTGACTTCCAACAATCACGACCACCTTCCTATGTGTCAGTTTGACTCTAAACCAGCAGAGATTTTGCCCCTTATATTCACTGATTCCAGTTTTGCTAGGGCTCCTTGATGCCACACTCAGTCACATGCAGCCTTGATGTCAAATCTGTCAGTCTCACCTCACCTCTGTGTTTCAGCTGTTTTGTCCATGTTTAAACCAGGGCTGCAGTGAGGTCAGGAGCTGAGTGGCCCTGGCAGAACCCAAACTGGACATCACTGAGTAGGGGTTATTGCTGAGCAAGAGCTGCTTGATAGCACTATTGATGACACCTTCCATCACTTTACTGATGATTAAGAGTAGACTGATGGAGCAGTAATTGGCTGGATTGGATTTCTCCTGCTCTTTGTGTACAGGACATACTTGGGCGATTTTCCACATTGCCGGGTAGATACCAGTGTTATAACTGTATTGGAATGGCTTGGCTAAAGGAGCAGCAAATTCTGGAGCACAAGTCTTCAGCACTATTGCCAGAACATTGTCAGGGCCGGTAGTGTTTGCAGTATCCAGCATATCTATCTGTTTCTTGATATCACATGGAGTGAGTTGAATTGGCTGAAGACTGGTTCCTCTAATGCTGGGGACCACTGGAGGATGCCAAGGTGGATCATCCACTCAGCATTTCTGGCTGAAGATTGCTGCGAAAGCTTCAGCTTTATCTTTTGCACTGACGTGGTCTTCCATCATTGAGGACGAGGATATTTGTGGAGCCTCCTCCTCCAGTAAGTTGTTTAATTGTCCACCATCATTCACGACTGGCTGCGGCATGACTGCAGAGCTTAGATTTGATCCGTTGGTCAGGGGATTGCTTAGCTCTGTCTATCACCTCCATACTTCACAGTTTGGCATGCAAGGAGTCCTGTTTGGTGGCTTCACCAAGTTGACACCTCATCTTCAGGTATGCCTGGTGCTGCTCCTGGCATACCCTCTCGCATACTTCATTTAACCAGGGTTGATCCCCTGGTTTGATGGCAATGGTTTAGTGGGGGATATGCCGGGCTATGAAGTTACAGATTGTGCTGGAGTACAATTCTGCTGCTGTTGATGGCCCACAGCACGTTATGGATGCCCAGTCTTGAGTCGCTAGATCTGAGCAAAGTCTGTCCCATCTGGCACAACACGATGGAAGTTATTCTCAATGTGGATACAGAACTTTGTCTCCACAATGACTCTGCAATGGCCACTCTTACCGATACTCTCAAGGACAGATGCAACTGCAGCCATAGATTAGTAGGGATGAGGTCATGTATGATTTTCCCTGTTGTTGGTTCCCTCACCATTTGCCACACACCCAGTCTAGCAGCTATGTCCTTTAGGGCCTGATCAGCTCGATCAGTAATACTGCTGCTGAGCCATTCTTGGTGGTGGACACTCACCCAGAGTACATTTTGTACCCTTGCCATCCTCAGTGCTTGCTCCAAGTGTTGTTCATGGAGGAGTACTGATTCATCAGCTGAGTTAGGATAGTATGTGATAATTAGCAAGAGGCTTCCTTGCCCATGATTAACCTGAAGCCATGACACTACCTGGGGTCTGGAGTGAATGTTGAGGACTCCCAGAGCAACTCCCTCCTGACTATATACCACTATGCCACCCCCTCTGCTGGGTCTGTCCTGCTGGCGGGACAGGACATATCAAGGGATGATGATAGGTGATGTCTGGGACATTGTCTGTAAGGTATGATTCTGTGAGTATGACTATGTCAGGCTGTTACATGACTAGACTGTGAGTCAGCTCTCCCAATTTTGGCACTAACCCCTAGATGTTAGTGAGGAGGACTTTGTCGGGTCAACAGGGCTGTTTCTGCCATTGTCTTTCTGGTGCCTAGGTCAATGCTAGGTGATCTGTCCAGTTTCATTTCTTTGAGACTTTGTAGCGATTGGTATAACTGAGTGTCTTGCTGGGCTATTTCAGACGGCAATTGAGAGTCAACTACGTTGCAGTGGGTCTGGAGTCACATGTAGGCCAGAGCAGGTGAGGATGGCAGATTTCCATTACTGAAGGGCATTAGTGAGCCAGATGGGTTGTTCAGACAATTGAAAATGATTTCATGGTCATCAGTAGATTCTTAATTCCAGATTTTTTTAAATTAAATTCAAATTCTACCATCTGCATCGAGGGATTTGAACCTGGATCCCTAGAAAATTATCTGGTTCTCTGGATTCATACAAAGAACAAAGAGCAAAGAAAATTACAGCACAGGAACAGGCGCTTTGGCCATCCAAGCCTGTGCTGATTGAGATCCTCTGTCTAAACCTGTCATCTATTTTCTAAGGGCCTGTATCCCTTTGCTCCCCGCCCATCCATGTACCTGTCCAGATATATCTTATAAGACACTAACGTGTCTGTGTCTACCACCTCCACTGGCAAGTAATAATAATTAGCAATAATAACACTGGACCATCACCTCGCCATATCCACTCCCAGTGAATGTTCAGTGTTGGTAATGGTGACAAACGGCCTTCATCTGTCCGTGTACCACAGAGCAGTGTAAACTACAGAGACTGATAAGCCTCTAAATCCACTCAAATGAGTGAATATTAAGAAGGCAAGCTAAGATCCTGTGTTATTGCGTGTGTCCCAGCGGGCAAATAGACCTGGCAAATGCCTGCAAGTTAGAAGTGTTCCTGAGCTCCAAAATAAAGTCCTGAAGGGCTGAAGTGGTGTGGGAAGTCAGTCCAAAAGCAACCTGGTGGCTTGGGATACCCACAAGTTTGGATAAAGAGTGCAAGACGACAGTGTCTACGGAGAAACTGGTTACATTGGAGTTGACGATGATCTGGTTCTGCCTGGTATACACTCTGACTTCCATTTTGGGAATAGATACCTTCAGGTTTCTCAGGGTCAGAGAGCAGAATTGAGAGCTGGATAGAAATAAGGCAAGATTAGCTAATGATGAGATGCATGTGTATGGAAATAAGGAAGTCATGTTCACTAATGAGATTCAGCCTGGAAGCAGGTCCTGCAGATACCTGCCTGCCCTGGTCGACCCATTGTCTCAGCCTGCTCCTGCCCCACCGAACTCATCTCCACCTATCTGGACTCCATTTTCTCCCCTTTGGTCCAGGAACTCCCCACCTACGTCCGTGACACCACCCACGCCCTCCACCTCCTCCAGGACTTCCAATTCCCTGGCCCCCAACACCTCATTCTCACCATGGACGTCCAGTCCCTATACACCTGTATTTCGCATGCAGATGGCCTCAAGGCCCTCCGCTTCTTCCTGTTCCGCAGGCCCGACCAGGCCCCCACCACCAACACCCTGATCCGCCTAGCCGAACCCGTCCTCACACTCAACAACTTCTCTTTCGATTCCTCCCACTTCCTACAGACTAAGGGGGTGGCCATGGGCACCCGCATGGGCCCCAGCTATGCCTGCCTCTTTGTAGGTTACGTGGAACAGTCCCTCTTCCACACCTACACAGGCCCCAAACCCCACCTCTTCCTCCGTTACATTGATGACTGTATCGGCGCCGCCTCTTGCTCCCCAGAGGAGCTCGAACAGTTCATCCACTTCACCAACAACTTCCACCCCAACCTTCAGTTCACCTGGGCCATCTCCAGCACATCCCTCACCTTCCTGGACCTCTCAGTCTCCATCTCAGGCAACCAGCTTGTTACTGATGTCCATTTCAAGCCCACCGACTCCCACAGCTACCTAGAATACACCTCCTCCCACACACCCTCCTGCAAAAATTCCATCCCCTATTCACAATTCCTCCACCACCGCCGCATCTGCTCCCACGATGAGGCATTCCACTCCCACACATCCCAGATGTCCAAGTTCTTCAAGGACCGCAACGTTCCCCCCACAGTGGTCGAGAACGCCCTTGACCGTGTCTCCCGCATTTCCTGCAACACATCCCTCACAACCCGCCCCCGCCACAACTGCCCAAAGAGGATCCCCCTCGTTCTGACACACCACCCCACTAACCTCCGGATACAACGCATCATCCTCCAACACTTCCGCCATCTACAATCTGACCCCACCACCCAAGACATTTTTCCATCCCCAACCTTGTCTGCTTTCCGGAGAGACCACTCTCTCCGTGAATCCCTTGTTCGCTCCACACTGCCCTCCAACCCCACCACACCCTGCACCTTCCCCTGCAACCGCAGGAAATGCTACACTTGCCCCCACACCTCTTCCCTCACCCCTATCCCAGGCCCCAAGTTGACTTTCCATATTAAGCAGAGGTTCACCTGCACATCTGCCAATGTGGTATACTGCATCCATTGTACCCGGTGTGGCTTCATCTACATTGGGGAAACCAAGCGAAGGCTTGGGGACCGCTTTTCAGAACACTTCCACTCGGTTCACAATAAACAACTGCACCTCTCAGTCGCAAACCATTTCCACTCCCCCTCCCATTCTTTAGATGACATGTCGATCATGGGCCTCCTTCAGTGCCACAAAGATGCCACCCGAAGGTTGCAGGAACAGCAACTCATATTCTGCTTGGGAACCCTGCAGCCCAATGGCATCAATGTGGACTTCACCAGCTTCAGGGTCTCCCCTTCCCCCACCGCATCCCAAAACCAGCCCAGTTCGTCCCCTCACCCCACTGCGCCACACAACCAGCCCAGCTCTTCCCCTCCACCCACAGCATTCCAAAACCAGTCCAACCTGTCTCTGCCTCCCTAACCTGTTCTTCCTCTCACCCATCCCTTCCTCCCACCCCAAGCCGCACCGCCATCTCCTAACTACTAACCTCATCCCACCTCCTTGACCTGTCCGTCTTCCCTAGACTGACCTATCCCCTCCCTACCTCCCCACCTATACTCTCTCCACCTATCTTCTTTTCTCTCCATCTTCGGTCCGCCTCCCCCTCTCTCCCTATTTATTCCAGAACCCTCACCCCATCCCCCTCTCTGATGAAGGGTCTAGGCCCGAAACATCAGCCTTTGTGCTCCTGAGATGCTGCTGGGCCTGCTGTGTTCATCCAGCCTCACATTTTATTATCCTGCCGTTCTGTGTTGACTTCCAATGAAGGACAGGATAATCAGTAACATCACACCCTACCTGCACAGAACAGAGGAGTTTGTGGGCAGGGGCAAACTTAAAGGAGGAGTGACCCTGATAGAGGGTTTACAGGTACAGAATCACTTAGAATGTAGAACAGTACAGCGCAGTACAGGCCATTTGGCCCTCAATGTTGCGCTGACCCGTGAAACCAATCTGAAGCCCATCTAACCTACACTATTCCATTATCATCCATATGTTTATCCAATGACCATTTAAATGCCCTTAAACTTGGTGAGTCTCCTACTGTTGCAGAAAGAGCATTCCACACCCTTACTCCTCTCTGAGTGAAGAACCTACCTCTGGCTTGTGTCCTATATCTATCACCCCTCAATTTAAAGCAATGCCCCCTCGTGCTAGCCATCACCATCCGTAGAAAAAGGCTCTCACTATCCACCCTATCTAATCCTCTGATCATCTTGTTTTATTGATGAGTCTGATCACCAGAGACACAGGAGGTTCAAACTTTCAAGGTAATTTCTTTGTGGGATCTGCAGTTTCCTGGAACGAGATTCCCCCCATTCTATTCCAGATTTGAATGCATTGTCAATGATAAACCATATGACTGTCCCTGGAGGACTATACCTTTTTCCAGCAAACCAGAGGAGAGTGTGAGGAATGAGTACAAAGAAAATTGTATTGATTTAGGGATGTTGTGCTGGAGAATGCTGGGAAAGTCAGACTGTGTCACTTAGTGCCTGGAAGTGTTATTTCACTGATCAGTCTTGCCCTCGTGAGGAGCTTAAATCTCTTGGGAGACTTTGTCCAGGTCTATGGTTTGAGAGGCTGGATTTTGCGTCCTGTCCATGGAAAACATCACAGAGCAACAGCAGTAAGAGTCAGAGATGCACGTGAACATCCCAAATTGCCTTTCCATTCCTGAAGCTGCTAAAGCCACAAACTTAATGAGTGGCTCAGCTACTCTGTCGCCTGTAGGATGCCTTTGGCAAGAGATTCTCCCTTTGACATATTTGGGCCAACAACCCACCCACTTTCGGAGGCGGGTTACTAACAGACAGCTGGGTTAAAGAGACACAATAAAGCCTGTTTCAATTACAAACAACATCTGTTTTCTGGCCCACTATGTGCAGCTTTGTGAGGTTATTATTCCATCCTTTAACACTGTCTGCTCCTGTCGAACAGTTGTAGCACTTTCCATTGTAATTGAGTGAAGGGCAGAGAATAATCCACTACGGCCTGGCCAATACTTATATTTTAAGCACCCTCACAAAAATAGGCTATCTGACCGTTATCTTTCTGTATTTGTTGGATCTTGCTGCGTATATATTGGATGTCATTTTTTTCTGTATTTCAACTGCCTACACTTCAAAATGTACTTTATTGCTGGTAAAGCAGCTGAAGATTTCTGGTCATTGTGAAAATCGTTATGAAATGTAAGCCTTTCTTGCTATTTCCAGATCCACAATAATTTTTTTTGTACAATAGTTTCATAGTAAAACAAATCATGCTTTCTCACTGCACAAAATTATTTACATTCAACATATGGAGGCCTAAACTAAACAGGCAATTCAAACAGTAATTCCTTAGTAATAGTGTGTTCACCAGGCCAGACTATTAGTGCACAGTGCTACAACATCATGCTGAAGAAGGAAAGGGTCCAGCTCTTGAAAGCATTTGTAGTTGTTGATTGTTATAAATGGTCAAGTATTTTACTTGGCAAAAACACGGAGGATAATTGGACAGGGAGATTAGGTGGTTTGAATGCTGTTGCTTACTTGTAATCATGATCAATCATTCTGAACAGTGTTATTGGCTTACGCTGGAATTTCATGACATACTACTTGCCAGTTGACTGTTCTATTCTGTCGGTGCATTAACCACCTCTTGTCTATCGGATAGGGAGTTAAGTATCCTGGAAAAGTCCATACCTTTACCCTCAAGAATGAAATCACCTTATAATACCCCTGTTGCATCTCTAAGTGCATGTATTTGAAGCATCCATATGTATACCCAGTTGGAAGATTGCTGCATAATAATGTTCTATCCTCTGAGGAAGCCATGTATCATTTGTAGATTTTTAACAGAAACTATGTTCCCATGCTACAGGAATTGAAAATTATTGCCAACAATAAATCACGTACTTAAGTAATATTTTCATCGTAGACGAAGATTGAAGGATGAACAAAAATCACACAGTTGGCTTTTGATGCCATATTGACATCCATATTTTAGAATATTGTAGCCATCCTCATTTACAATGTGTCAGGAATCTTTGACAAGGTTGGAGGCAGGAACATTAATCTTATTTTGAATGTTTCAATTGACTTAGAAAAATAGCAACTAAACCAACTCTGTTCAAGGAAGCGGAGCAGAATTAATTTAGCTATCATTTGCATAATATGTAAAATCAGCAACTGTACACTACTATTTTATACAACAATGTAACAGACAATGAACATGGGAGAGAGACTAAAGAATGTTTCCCAAAGTGAAGTCTCTTGGGATGCTGTGGCAGTGTTCCTACCCATCAGCTAGGCCTGGGTTTGAGTCCCACTTGCTCCACAGTTGGGTAATAACATCTCTGAACAGGTTGTTTAGGAAAAAAAGGTTAAGAAAAAAAGTAACTGCAACTGATAACATAAACTCTCCTGCACACAACTACACACGACATTCTAGTTGTGGCCTAACCAAATTTTGTGTAGCATAGACTCTGTGCTCTTAACACTATGTCTCAGCTCATAAAGGCAAGTATCTCATAGACCTTCTTAACCACTTCATCTACCTGGCCTGCTATCTTAATGTACCTGTGATCTTCAGAACTTCCCAGGGCTCCACTGTTTGCCATTTATTCCCTTGCCTTGTTTATCCGGCCCAAGTTCATCTCCTCACACTGATCTGAATTGAATACCATTTGCCACTGAGCAGCTCAAGTGGCCTAACCATTGCTCTGTACAACCGCAACATGACCCTAAACAGGCAATTCAAACAGTATTTCCTTGGTAACAATGTGTTCACCATATCAGACTATTAGTGCACAGTGCTACAACATCATGCTGAAGAAGGAAAGGGTCCAGCTCTTGAAAGCATTTGTGGTTGTTGATTGTTATAAATGGTAGAGTATTTTACTTGGCAAACTATGCACAGACGAATAAAGGCAAGCATTCCAAATGCCTTTTTCTCTACCCTGTCTATGCTCAACTCCAATTTCAAGGAACAATGAACGTTCACTGCAAGGTCCCTTTGTTCAACGACACCCCCCCCGGTCCTTGTTACTAAGCCTGTACATCCTGCCCTGATTTGCCTTTCCAAAATGTAGCACCTTACATTTTTCTAGGTTAAATTTTATCTGCCGTGCCTCAGCCCACCAGCCCATAAAGATCAAGTCCTATTGTGTTCTGAGGTAACCTTCTTTGCTGCCCATTACACCACCAATTTTGGTGTCATCTGCAGACTTATTCACATCCAAATCATTTATATAAATGACAAAAAACAGTGGACACAGCACCAATCCCTACAGCATATAACTGGTAACAGGCCTCTGGTCTGAAAAGCCACCCTCGACACTGTCTCCTACCTTCAAACCAATTTTGTATCCAAACAGCTAGCTCTCCCTGTATTCCTTGTGATCAAACCTTATTAAACATTCCACCATTTGGAACCTTCCTGAATGTGTTTGTGGGGTTTGACAGTGCTATCTTAGAAGCCTTGCTGAGTGCAGTGTATCTTGTAGATGGTCACACGCTGATTTATGATGTATGATTTATTTATTGTCACTTGCATTTTACAGCGAATAATACAGCAAAATTCAGTGAAAATCTTCAACAGTTGCCACATTCCCGTACCATTTTGAATAGTTTAAGAATAAAAAGGATGAAAGGTATAAATGAAAGAAAGTCCTGAGCCCTGAGCTGACTCACCAATGATGCCTGTGATACCACCCTCTCCTCCACCATCTTGCTGCCACCTGATCTGGATCCACCAACGTAGGAGCCGACACATTTTAGGCACTATCTCTTTGCCACTGTGCCCACCTCACTGATGCTGGGTCCAGAGTTGATCCCACAATGTTCCACAACCAGGAGACCTCAGCTCCACTGCTGCCTCAATGAAGCCAGAAATCCCAGCTCTGGGCCTACTGCAACCAGGAGTCCATGGCTCCACTGTCAGACCAGGTCGCTGCCTCAGCCTCACCAAGAGGGCTGGTCTAGCCCCTCTCCTCTGAGACGTTGCTTTGCTGGCACCACCATCTTGAATTCATTGGAGGAGCTTTCCTGCTGCCGCTGGAGCTGCCATCTCCAGTTGCCATGAGGTACTGCATCTGCCACCGCCTCCAGCCACCAGGGGGAGCCACCATTCCGCGCACGGCCTGCTCTAGCTGCTGTGCCAATTCCACTGACTGACCCTCTGCAAAAGGCTCTAAGGAGAATAAAAACAAAAGAAAAAAAAGAAAAAAGCGGCCGTGAAAAGAAAGAGAATAAGAAGAAAGAAAGCATGTGGAGGTGCATGACCACTAGGCAAGAGCCCGCACACAGCCCTGGTGGAGCGAGTGAATGTAGATAGCATGTAGGATGCTTTATCTTTGAGTGTTGTTGGTGTTGCACCCATTCTGGCAACAAGGGAGTATTACTGAAACTCCTGACTCGTGCTAGTAGATGGTCGACAGCTTTGGGGAGTCAGGAAGTGAGTTATTGCTACAGGATTCTTAACATTTCACCTGCTCTTGTAGTCTCATTATTTACATAGTGAGCCCAGTTCAGTTTCTGATAAATGGTGATGCCCAGGATGTTGATTGAGGTGAATTCAATGATGGTAATACCATTGAATGTCAAGGGCTGATGGTTAGATTCTCTCTTGTTGGTAATGTTCATTGCCAAGCACTTGTGTGGTGCAAATATTCCTGACATTGGAAGTGTGGCATGGTGCCTACGTGGACACAGATTTATGCCATGACTATCATATTGCTGCTGACCTAAAGTATTTTAATTTCATTGGGTTTGAGATCTTCAGTGAGATAGTGGGTTTCTGAAGCTTTGAAAACCACCTCAGGTTAGAGACATCAAAATCATGGGGACAGCCAGTACTGGAGATGGAAACTATTTTAAAGATAAATATAGTAGATTAGGTACTCTTCTGCATTCAATATCATTGAGATTCAGATTTTACTGTGTCAATTGCTTTCCACATTGATTGACAATCAAGTAATCTGTTCAGTTTTTGAAATAGCTGCTAAACACTTATTGTGGGATTTGTCCACCTTGGGCCAGCTTCCAGAGGTGAAAGTCCTAACCTCAGTACATCTTCCGCACTATTCAGAGTAGAGAGCATAGGCGGACACTGTAAGACAGGATGCTGGTTCACAAAATTGTGAAATCTCCTGATCCGCAATTCCTACGTCAAAGTGGAGAATCTCGCCCAGAAAATTTAAAACAAATGTTTCATAAACATTTTCATTTAGTGGCAATATAATACTCTGAATTATACTGAAAAAAGTCAGTGCAATATTTCATCACAGGCTTAAGGTAGTACAAAACATTTAAACTGAATCTGGCATTTAGTATTTGACATTTGACGCATGTGAGTTTTGCAGAATATTTTGAAAATCCTTCAGAAAATCTTCAAATTAAAGTGTATTGCGTCTATTTTATGATTAAATCTCGTTCTGTTGGAGATGAAGGGAGGTGATGGCCAAGTTAAGTTTGCAACAGGAGCTCAGAAGCCCCACAACTATGGAAAGATATTTCTGCTTACTGTCCATCATGGGATCGCGAAAATTATTTTTCAACCAAGGAATCACAGAATCAGAAATGAATCTGGAGTAAATCACACGGGACTGTGTTGCAAACTGATTTCTCGCAACATTGCTTTATGTTTCCCTAACAGTTGCTTTACTTTGTTGCTTGTGTGTCAGCAGTTTGCTGAAAAACCTGGAGCAATTGCATAGTTCATTTTCTGTGGGAAATGAGCTTTCCAAGACAAAAATAAAGGGTTTAGATCTGTTTCTATGGAGATGAAGCCTTGCGCTTCTGTGATATGTCAAACACTTAGCAGTCTAGGGTTGTGTTCTATTCTATATAATCACATTTGGAGCAAGTACTCAGTATATTTAATACATATGTCTCAGTAAAGCAGCTACACATTTGGTGAAAGCGTTCCAACAAATCTATCAACTGGTAAATAAAATTAATATTAATTTAAGAAGCTTTCAATCAAGCCCAAAATCATCTAAGGAGCGATTTAGAAACCTGATAGCTGAGGAGTTAGAATTAAAAACAGCAACCTGTTCATTGAGATCCAAGAAATTGCAAGGAAAAGAGAAATTTTATTTTGTCCATTCGAAATTCTAATTTATGCACACAACAAGACAAAAGAAAATATTTTTGCCACATTGTGATTAATTAAAATAAGATCAAAAAAGGTTCCTTTCAATTCAAATTGAATTTGCCTCATGGGTTGTAAAGATTCACAGCAGTGAACAGTATGTCCTAGGCTACTCTGCATGTCAAAAGTGGTCACAGTTTTTATAAAAGAGGGGAAAATATTCTATAAAGTAAAATATGAAATTTCCTGTAATAGTCTAGCCATCATATAATCAAGTTTATACAATCTGTATAAAAGATGCTTTGTCACTGATTCACAATGGAGACAAGATTGTTCCTTGCGTAGCTCTACAAAGTTAGAAATTTTTGCCAATGACTAGTATCTATTAAACTGTAGTATTTGTCAAAAGAACTGGTTCTGTCTCATGCTTGATTTTATAATGTGTGCTATTATAGCTTTGAGAATTTCTCTTGATTCAGTGTCACACTACCTATACTGACTTATTGTACAGTTGATGGTATTTCAGACAAAACAGTTATGAAGGAGCCTGAGAAACGTTTAATACATGCCTTGGAGCACTTAAACACATCCAAAGCAGTTGATTAAAACATCCATGAAGTGATTTAGTTGTGAGGCTAAGGGAAGTATTGACAATTTTAGGACAAAGTCAGAAGTCACACGACACCAGGTTATTGTCCAACAGATTTATTTGAAATCACAATCACGGTTCCTTCACCAGGTGAAGTATTGGACTATAACCTGATGTCCTGTGACTTCTGACTTTGTCCACCCCCGCCCAACATTGGCACCTCCACATCAATTTTAGGATGACCTCAGTAAAAGTGGAATGCTGTGAATGCACATTTACACTGCTCAGATTTGACAATATGGGTGAAGCCTTACAAATGACCATGAAGAGGTTTTATTTGCCTCACTTTTATTGTGGCCACAGGGAGGAGCAGGAGTTCTTATTCCTGGTTCCAAAGCAAGCCAATGATTACTGCTCACCAAAAACCCATTAAATTATGGTCTATACTCTGCCCCCAACACAGGTTTTCAGTTGTCCTTCCTCACCATCCCAACACCAAACTCCCACCCACACTCTTGGACCTTCCTGAGGTTGCTGCTGGGGTTGACCTGCACTGTCTGTGGAGGCAGAAGAGCCTGCAAATACTTATCTTGATTATAAACAGTGCACCTAAGGCCTCATGTTGGCCAACCTTTGTGTACTAGGTTCAAGTTTGTGCAAATGCACCAGGCTGAGTCTGGATCCAGAAACAGACATGGCAAATTTCATATCTTGGTGTTAGGCCGAGAAAACAAGCAGCAGAGTTCCAGCTCCTGATTAGATAGTTGCAAAACCGTCCCTTTTAATTTGCCACTTTCACATTTTTGGGGATGTGGTGGGATCAAACTAGTCTACAGTACCCAGCAGAGCGCAATAAGCTCGCAACAATTCAGCAGCAGATTTTTCACCAAGTCCAATCTTCTTTCAACAGATATTCATAGGAAGACCAGGGAATCAAAGAAATAGGAGTAGACATTCTACACATTGAGCCTGTGAACCATTCTAGATTATGACTGGTTATCTGCCTCAGTGTCACTTTCCTCCACTATGTCTAAGTCCCTTGATGTAATTAGTGTCTAGGAAGCTATTAATGTCTGCCCTGACCATGCTGAATGACTGAGCTTCCACAGCTGCCTTGGTTGAAGAATTTCAAAGAAGCACTGCCCTCTGAGTGAACAAATCCCTCTTCTCAGTCATAAATGACCCACCCCTTATCCTTAGATTATGTCCCTAGTTCTAAACTCACCATCCAAGGGAATTACCTTAACTACATCAGCCAGTCACAACCTTTAATTACGTTATAAATTTAATTCAGTTCATCCCGCAATCTTTAAAACTCAATGGAGTACAGACCTAGTTTCCTCTATCTCCTTTTAAAACAATTTCTCCTTTGAAAACAACATAAAGAGTTAATCTGGTGAACCTCAGTAGAAATCCTTCAATGGCAAGTGCATTCTTTCTCAGGTATGGAGACCAAAACTGTGCACATGCTCCAAGTGAGGTCTCATCAAGACTCTACACAATCTGCAAGACATCTTTACTCTTGTATTCGTGTCCCCTTGCAATGAAGAACAGCATACCATTTGCAAGCCAGAACAATGGATGAATTGGAGGAGAACTTGCAGATGGTAACGTTCCCAAATACCTGCTGCCCTTGTCCTTCTAGGCAGTAAAAATCACAGATTTGCAATGTGTTGTTGAAAGACAAACTGTACACCAGAAGTGGAGCAAGTGAATGATACAGGTGGTGGGTGAGGTGTGGTGTCAAGCTTTTTGAGTGTTGTTAGACCTGCACTCATCCAGGCAAATGGAGATGATCCATCATACTCCAAACTTGTGCCTGGTAGATGGTGAGAATGATCACCACAGATAACCCAGCCTTTGATCTGTTCTTGTTAAGGCGCTATTTATATTACTGAGCATGCTGATTGTAGTATATTCAGCAATGGTAATGTCATTGATAGTCAGAAGGAGATGTTTAGATTCAGTCTTTTTTTTTGAAATGGGCATTTCCTGCACTTGTGTGACTTGTCACTTATCAGTACAAGCCTGAATATTGTTCAGATCTTGCTGCATCTATATAGACGTGGACTGTTTCAGTATCTAAAGGGTTGTCTGAATGGTCCTAAAAATTATATAACCATCAGTATATCCAAAATCTGACTTTAAAATGAAAAGGAGGTGTTGATGAAGCCTGGAGCTGAGATGACTGACCTCCAACAGACACTACCAATTTCCTTTGTGCTAAATATGTGTCCAACCATTAGGGAGTTTTCCCCTCAATTCCCATTGACTCTGGTTTTGCTAGTGCTGAACTTGTATGCTGGATTTTTCAGATTAATTCTTCTATGCAATAGCTTTCTGCAGACTTTCTCTATTTAAATAACATTTAGTTCTTCTACTGTTCCTATCAAAGTACATAATTTGTCAGTTTCTTACATTATATTCCATCTGTCAAGTTTTTAAAGAAAATGTTCTCAAGTAATCATTACCAATTGGAGACAAAAGTTTATAATTGTAAGGAAAAATAGCTTCAGTACTATATTTCAAAAAATTAACAACATGTTCATTGTTAATTACCGATGTTAGAACCTGCGAACAAATACAGCACTAAAAAATGTTTTGCTCAGAGGAATGAATGTGGAAATATACTTGGCCTCTTATAATGTTAATCATCCCTTTTCAATAGTGGCACAGCTCTTCATGCATTTCTTTAATTTTCCAATCAATTTAAGGTGTGGATTCCTGCAGTTTATATTTGTGACCACTTAGATTCTCACTGTAAAATTACTTTCATGTGTCATTGGTTCAGAGGTAATTTTGGATAAACTGTTGACTATCTTTTGCTAGTTTCTTGGTTGACATATGAACATGTCCTAACTTAGAGAATAAATGTGGCCTTCTGAAATGCAGCTATCGAATAAAATTTTCTCTTCTCATTGTTTGAAGCAAATTGTTGTCTCTGAAATATGGTCAGCCAATGCTTTCAATTTTGCATAGGAGGAATGGCATTTCTGGGTGAAATCATATTTTGACATCTGTTTTTTAAAAGATAATTGACATCTGAGGCTTTGCTCCATTGATGATATGAAAATGCAAATCACTTGGAATCACACCAATTTTTATGTCACAGAAATGGATATTGCTTTCAAACGGTGCTGTCAGTATCACAGTGAAGGACAAAAGCATCCTATCCAATTTAAAATGTTACAATTTGAATTGTTAATATTGGAAAAAAACAAACACATTCTTCTCCATGTGGAGATCCAGTAGGATTTCTCCATGCAGCTAACATAGCATACACAATAGTAAAACCAAGTAATTATCCAACCCACACATTTCTCTTTAATTCATTATGTCAAAGGAATTTGAAGGTATATTTCAGGAATGAGACCCGCAGCATTTCCTATTCAGTGACAACTTCTGACATTCTGACATCCAAGACATTATACATTACACTTACATGTGGTCCTAACTGTTTGCTAAAGCTGTAACCCAAATGGACTGTAACTACCTGTTGTTTCCTGTCACTGATTGGTGTCTCCTAAACTGCCTAATTAGTACAATTAGTACTACATCAAAGCTAATCACATCTCAAGCAAGAATTTGCAGTAACCTCAGATGCTTGTTGAAACAACAGTTTAATAATGGCCTGCCAGTTATCACATGACCTACAAAGAACAACACAGAAAAGAAACCAGGCTGTTCGGCCCACCAAGCCTGTACCTACACATGATGTTTTTCTAAACCGAAAACTTTTTCCTCCACACGGCCCATATCCCTCTAATCCCTACCTATTCATATATCTGTCAAGATGCATCTGAAACATTGCCATCTCCACAACCTCCTTTGGCAGCACATTCCAGGCACTTACCGTACTCTGTGTAAAAATACTTGCCTCTCACATCTCTTTTAAACTTTCCCCCTTTTACTTTAAACTAGGTGCTTTAGTAATTGACATTCCAACCCTGGGAAAAAGACTCAGGCTATCCATTTTATCTATGATTCTCATAATGTTGTAAACCTCTATCAGTTCGCTCTCTGCGCACCACCACACACCCCTCCCCCCCGCCCCCCCCCTCACCCCACCCCTGGCTTCTGATATTCAAGTGAAAACAAACCAACTTTGCCCAATCTTTTCTTATAGCTAATACCCTCCAAACTGGCAACATCCTGGTAAACCTTTTCTTTGTCCCCTTTCCAAAGCCTCCACATCCTTCTGGTGGTATGGTGACCAGAAGAGTATGCAACGTGGTCTTATTAAAGTTCTATACAGCTGCAACATAACTTGACAACTTTAATACTCTATGTCTGACCGATGAAGGCAAGCATGCCATATGCCTTCTGGACCACCTTATCCACTTGTGCTGCCACTTCAGAGAACTGTGGACCTGTATGTCTAGCTCTATCTGTATGTTAATGCTTCGAAGGATTCTGCCAATCTTTTGCATGCTTCCCTCCTGCATTAGACCTTCCAAAATGCATCACATCACATTTGTCCAGATTAAATTCCATCCCTAAGTGTCCACCCAAATGTCCGGCCTATTTATGTCAGCATCTGAAGATTTGGTGATAAAAGAAATCCCTCATTTTATTCTAGGCAACATATGAGAGGTCTCACATTAAGGGGAAGATGTAAAAGCAAGTAACAGACATTTTGGGTTGTGCCATCAGCTCAATGGAGGGTAGCCTGTCGATACCAAGCCTGATCACTTTGGCTCTACAGCAAACCAGTTTATATGAGTCTATGGCATAACTAATAGTTACATTAATGATGCCTGAGTAACAAATTTGCTTTTACACAACATGTATGAGCCTGAGGCATGACTAATCCTTTCAGTGGAGATGACGTGACCTCCTTGCCTGTATATTGGACAACGAAAGGAGGTGAAATTGATCAATGGGAATAATGTAAATAACGCAATAGTGAATAGGTAGATTGTTCTATTCGTAACTAAAACACCATAGATAACCAGGTACAATGCAAGACAAGCTGCTGATTTGCTCTTGCATGCTTTGTGCTACGAGCAAAGACTTATCTTGCTGTAAAATATTTATAGCTGTGACGTTTAATTATTGAATTTGAACCATCCTTAATAATTATTATTAATTGGAGTCTTTGAAGCTCCTGCCAAAGGGGAAGAACTTACATAGGTTTATTAGTTGTTAACATTGAATTTCTCATTTTGGGAAGAATTTATGAACACCACCTCACACATACTCACACTGTTTGATGGACAGATCATGACAAATGTAATTTTGTAGTTAGCAGACCATTCTTACATTTTTGTGACAAAATGAAGATAATACATAAAAAAACAACTGTTTCAAAGCCACCAATTTGGCATTCTGATTCTGAGGAGCTGGCAGTGTGTGCTTGATAGATTAGTCAAATTACAAATAATTAGTGATTTTGTACAGTAATCATATCCTTTTTATCATCTTGAGCTGATAATAAATGCCTCATTCCCTAGTTTCTTTACAAAGTGGAAATTGTCTGTGACACAGGAATATCTTATCTGCAATGGTCTCTGTTTTTGACTGAATACTCTTAATGAGTACATTGTGTTACTCAGAATAATTTGTGATTTCTCATGTTCTCAACCTATCTAAAACTGATTCTAATTTGTCTGACTCCATCAACAACAGTAGGTTCTTGTTGAAATTTCATTGTTTTTGGGCTTTGAAACAATCTTTGACAGTTAATTTGTAGCTGTTGTAAAGTACAAACAGGCACATAAATATTAGAGTCCACAAATAAAAAGTCGGAGTAAATGCCCTGTACTTAATTCAGTCATAAAAAATGCTTTTGGTAATGAGTGAGACATATTGGCTAACCTCAATATGGTTTTTTTAAAATAGTTCTCCCATGTATTTTCATAGGTATGAATATGTAGGACATATAGGTACAGACTGATTGTCTAAGTACAAGCTGAAACAACTACAACGGTTTTCAAACTGTGGATGGGATTTTCTCAGAGTAGGGCATCTTCTATTATGTCCTCTTAGACATATCACTCCAACCCACAGCTAAAAAAAAATTTGGGTCATATTGTGATATTAGCGGAAGATGATAGAGATGTGATAAATGTGCAACACAATACCTAAGACCTCAAGCAATGTTGGAACAATCTCCTTAACTAACCAGTGAGGTTCAGAGGTCAAGAAAGGAAGCAATGACTGAGAAAGGAGAGAACAAGAGGCAAATCACACACTGAAAAAGAAACAGATGGAGGATGAAATAGGATGGAGATTTTAAAAAGGCGACAGAACGGAAAAAGTTAAAACTTAAATTTGACATTTTAAAAGAACTATGGTAATTAGTCGGCAGAACAAAATTTAAACACTGCTTAAAGGAGACAAAAATTTGAATCTGTGTTATGGATTTGCATGTGCTAGAAGCTACATATATTAACATGCAGAACCCTGTTTTATATATGCAAAAGAAATTTGCACATACATTTGCACACCTTTTCATTAGGGAAAAGTTAGAGGTAATGGTAAGTGCCAATCTCTGCAGTATTTCCAATTGAACACCACGACCAAATTGAATCTACCTGCCTGAGATTGACAGTTAACTGTTTCTGCTGCATTTCCATGTCAACAATGGCCCAATTAATCAGCATTCTCTTCTCATGCAGTATAAAACTGGCGTCTTCTTTTCAAATCTGTTTCTTGCATCCTCATTTTGATAAGTGCAAGATGAAATACTTTGTCTTTGTGTCTCCTTTTAGCAATGTTTAAAAAGACAATTTACCAACTTTTAAAGAATGAAAGTCCACAGTTTAAATAATTTATTTTCTATAGCAGGTATGGCACTTGTGTACTGGTACAATGGCCACCTCAGACCCTGCACCCCAGTTGGTCCTAAAAATCCAGGCACAGAATGCTACACAAAGCTGAGGTACTGAAACTTCCTAACATTATTATAGTTGACTACTCATCTTGTTGTATCACAAATACCAAAATAAGGAGGGAACCTCGGCTTATATTTACTTCATTAATGTGCTGTCTATCCAGGCTTAAGTAAGATTGGTAGATGAGCTAAAAGTAAACTATGTGTGAGTAGAGCTGGAATTCCATGCTTTAGATTTGAAATTATGCTTCAGAACAAAATAAGTTCATAGCAAATTGTACTGGTTTATAAATAAACTTTTGAATTTTCCAGACATGCAACCATAATAGCCCACTTCTCAACATTTAATCCTTACAGTCCAGTGGAGTGCCAGTGCCCAAGAGATCAATTATTGCATTGGTTCACCCAACTTCTCAAACCTTCCAAAAGTCTTCAATCGTCCACTTGTGCCTGGATAGTGTCACTGAATAATCTCAAATTGCTGCACTTGTCAACAGGGAATCACAAGACGAAGGAATAAGCCTGGAGAAAAACTCCAGTACCAAATTAGATCAAGGAAACATTTCATTAAATGCTAACAGAGGCAGTGCAAGTTAATGACACAATTGCAGTCTGATTGACAAAGTGCATTCAAATTTAAGAAGCACTGCTAATTTCAAAATGGAAACCCTACACTCCATTCTGTAACAGAAATTGACAGCTTATTAGACTTAAAGATCTACCTGAACAATTTAATCTGCCCCCTAGGTTCTTACTTTTGTGCGAATGTACTGTAATATTCATTAGCGGAAATATTTCAATTTAAAATTCTTTAGATCTAAAAATATCTTCAATTATTGTACATTGCTGATTATACATTCCTAATAATAAAAGCATAACACTGTTGTGAACAGAAGTTTTGCTGAGGCAACTGAAATAAACTTCAGGCTTTTCTTTAGCTATCCAGGTTTCTTCTGAAAGATTAATCTTTTCACAAATAATCAATGTGCATTGGGCTGACAGTTGAGCAGGCTGAGGTGGGGATATTGGGAAGGCCAGCAGACAGTAAGACACTATCACATTTAGTTGGACAGGAGTCATGTAAAGGTAGTGAAGAGAGACATTGTGGAACTATATACATCGAGGACAGTGCCTTCTGCATGAACTGTCAAAGGCTAGCAGATTTGTAGCAGATTTGTAGCAGTGACTTGCCTCGCTACACGCCATTCAGGAAGAAGAGAGATTACTGGATCAGTCTTATGAGAGAGCGGTCACTCCATGTCATGAGAGGCAAGCAAGGAGGATTGGCAGGTGAATGGGTGAATATTTGTAGAAAGGAAAGAAGATGACAGATTCAGGAAACCCAGGACTCACTGGAGCTGTCTAATAGGCATGAAAGGTTAGATGCCAAATTTGGTGAGCAACATGACTAATTTGGTAGTGAATGATTTGATGGAAAACCACAGTACCAAGGTACCCGAGGCTACTTTGGGGAAAGAGAGAGAGAGAAAGAGAGAGAGAGAGAGAGAGAGAGAGAGAGAGAGACGCTGGTAGACAGATCAGTAATGTAGTAATGGGTGATTCAATAGTTCAAGGGGTATTCAGTCCAGTTTGCAGCCGACATCTTGAATCTTATATGGTCTGTTATATGGCAGCATGCCAGGTAGAGAAGTTATCAGACCCAAACAAGAGGTATCATAGATTGGTGAGAGAGTTAAGAGAGCCATTGACAGAAATTAGTCAGGCCTTGCTAAGCACAGGAGAAGTCCAGGGAGACTGGTGGATTGCAAACGTGAAGCCATTATTTAAGAAAGGGATAAAGGATAACCCAGGAAACTACAGACCTGTCACCTTGACATCAGCAGTGGGAATACTGATGGAGGCCATAATCCAAGATAGCAGTCAGCATGGCTTTGTCAGGGGCAGGAAAAATTCAATAGAGTTCTTTGACGAGGTGATGCAAGCAGTGCATGAGAGTTGTGCTGTGGATGTTGTATATTTAGACTTGCAGAAAGCATTTGACTCGTTGCCACAAGGCATGATGGTCAGCAAATTAAAAATGTTTGGGATTGGTGAGTCCTTGGCAGCATGGGTTAGAAGTTGACGAAAGGATCTGAAGCAGAGAGTTAGAAATAGATGGGCATTTCTCAGATTGGAGATGAATTGAAAGTGATGTTTCTCTGGGATCAATGTTGGCTTGATTTATATAAATAATTTGGAGATGGGTGTTGCGGGCAAAATCTCTAAATTTGCAAATGTTACTAAGCTAGAGAATAGTGAATTATGAGGATGTTGCCAAGCAACTTGAGAGGGACATTGACAAATTGGCCCAATGGACAGACACCTGGCAGTTGAAAATCAATGCAGAAAAATGTGAGGCAATGTATTTTGATAGAAGAAACACAATGGTACAAATTTAAGGGGAGTCCAGGAGCAGAGGTTCGTGTGCATGATTCTCTGCAGGTAGCCAGGCACATTGAAACTGTTGTTAAGAAGGCTTAGAATTAGAGGCATAGAGTATAAAACCAAGGAAGTGATGCTACACATCTTCAAATCATTGGTGAGACCACACTTGGAGTATTGTGTTCAGTTCGGGGCACATTATTTGAGGAATAATGTTAAAGACCTGGAGGGAGTTCAAAGAGGACACATTAGAGTGATGCCAGGAAGTAAGGATTCTGGATAAAGGGAAAGATGAGAGAGATTGATCTTGTTCTCTTTGGAGCAGAGAAGATTAAGAGGTGACCTGATTGAAATGTTCAAAATTACGAACAATATTGTCAGGGTAAAAAGGATACTCAGTAACTCAGAGTCACAACTTCAAAATTATCAGCAAATGAGATAAGAATGAGATGAGGAGAAACTTCTTTACTCAGCTGTTAAGAGTTGGAATGCACTGCATGGGAGAGTGGTAGATGTGGATTCCATAGGAAATTTCAAAAAAAGAGCCAGATGTATATTTAAAAGGGATGAAGTTAGAGGGCTATTGAGATAGGTCTGGAGAGTGTGACTAGCTGAGTAGCTGTTTCGGGACCAGGTACAGAGAGATGGGTTGAATGGCCTCCTTGTGTACTGGACAATTCTATCTCTGTGGACAAGATGAAGCTCGCCAAGTTCCTAAGAATAGCAGAAGCTTCCACAATGTAAGGGTAATCAGTGACGCATTGATATTATCATTGGATTAGCAACCCAGGAAGAGGGACTGTTCCACATGGACCTACACGTTCGCACCTACACAGGCCCCAAACCCCACCTCTTCCTCCGTTACATTGATGACTGTATCGGCGCCGCCTCTTGCTCCCCAGAGGAGCTCAAACAGTTCATCCACTTCACCAACACCCTCCACCCCAACCTTCAGTTCACCTGGGCCATCTCCAGCACATCCCTCACCTTCCTGGATCTCTCGGTCTCCATCTCAGGCAACCAGCTTGTAACCGATGTCCATTTCAAGCCCACCGACTCCCACAGCTACCTAGAATACACCTCCTCCCACACACCCTCCTGCAAAAATTCCATCCCCTATTCCCAATTCCTCCGCCTCCACCACATCTGCTCCCACGATGAGGCATTCCACTCCCGCACATCCCAGATGTCCAAGTTCTTCGGGGACCGCGGCTTTCCCCCCACAGTGGTTGAGAACGCCCTTGACCGCGTGTCCCACATTTCCCACAACACATCCCTCACACCCCGCCCCGCCACAACCGCCCAAAGAGGATCCCCTTCATTCTCACACATCACCCCACCAACCTCCGGATACAACGCATCATCCTCCGACACTTCCGCCATCGACAATCCGACCCCACAACCCAAGACATTTTTCCATCCCCACCCCTGTCTGCTTTCCGGAGAGACCACTCTCTCCGTGACTCCCTTGTTTGCTCCACACTGCCCTCCAACCCCACCACACCCGGCACCTTCCCCTGCAACCGCAGGAAATGCTACACTTGCCCCTACACCTCTTCCCTCACCCCTATCCCAGGCCCCAAGATGACTTTCCACATTAAGCAGAGGTTCACCTGCACATCTGCCAATGTGGTATACTGCATCCACTAACCCGGTGTGGCCTCCTCTACATTCGGGAAACCAAGCGGAAGCTTGGGGACCGCTTTGCAGAACACCTCCGCTCGGTTTGCAATAAACAACTGCACCTCCCAGTCGCAAACCAGTTCCACTCCCCCTCCCATTCTTTAGATGACATGTCCATCATGGGCCTCCTGCACTGCCACAATGATGCCACCCGAAGGTTGCAGGAACAGCAACTCATATTCCGCTTGGGAACCCCGCAGCCCAATGGTATCAATGTGGACTTCACCAGCTTCAGGGTCTCCCCTTCCCCCACCGCATCCCAAAACCAGCCCAGTTCGTCCCCTCCCCCCACTGCACCACACAACCAGCCCAGCTCTTCCCCTCCACCCACTGCATCCCAAAACCAGTCCAACCTGTCTTCCTCTCACCCATCCCTTCCTCCCACCCCAAGCCGCACCTCCATCTCCTACCTACTAACCTCATCCCACCTCCTTGACCTGTCCATCTTCCCTGGACTGACCTATCCCCTCCCTACCTCCCCACCTATACTCTCCTCTCCACCTTCGGTCCGCCTCCCCCTCTCTCCCTATTTATTCCAGAACCCTCACCCCATCCCCCTCTCTGATGAAGGGTCTAGGCCCGAAACGTCAGCTTTTGTGCTCCTGAGATGCTGCTGGGCCTGCTGTGTTCATCCAGCCTCACATAGTACATGATTCTTCCCTACATATCTCCTGCTCACTCCCCATCTTACTATAACTACCAACAGTCAGGTCAGGGGAAACATGATTATCCTCAAACTCTCCTTTGAACATAACAGAAACAGAAAAAGTGAAAGACCTGTGAAAGAGAAAAGCAGTCAGAAATTTGCTTCCCTGAACAATCAGAGTTAGCAAGTACAACAATACTACCACTTAGCAAAGGAAAATTGAGGGTAAATGCTGCCGTTGAGAATTTTAAGAGTTAACTAAAGTGCAATTCAAAATTGTGATAGGACGTAAGATTAAGAAGAATGAAGATAAACAGGAAATTAATGCATAAAATATCTTAAAGACACATAAAGCTCGATGAACACATTATTTTGCCTTAGGTTTCGGAGACCATTAAGCTGCATTTACACTCTGGATCTTAAATGGAGTATAAAGTGACACCAGCCAGACAACAGATCCTAAAGCAGACTTGCAAAATAAAAATTCAATTGAAAGATTATTTTTATTCTTGTAGAATAGAACATAATTAGTCACCTGGATAACACCAGAATAATTCAATTAAAATTGAATCTATTTATGAATCCAAGAAATTGAGATGCAATGTTGGTAGTAAGCTGAAGTGAATTGGGTATTTCTGTATTTCATCCATGACAAGTCTATCTCCTTAGGAATAGCTTTGTGCTAAGCAATTTGATTAATCTTTTGTCCCCAGGGATAAAATGTAATTTTATAGTGCTTTATTTATTAATACCATTTTGTATTACACTCTACTTGCCTTTCAGTTTCCCTCAATTCAATGGATATGGTAACATAGTGATTATGTTCCTGGGCTGTTATTTGAGAGACCTGGGCTAATTATCTGGTGATGTGAGTTGAAACTGTACCATGGTAGCTAGAAAAATGTAAATTTAATTGAATAAATAGCTACTACTGGTAATCTTGTCCATGAATCTACCAGTTTTTTGTAAAAGCCTGCTTGATTCAATGAGGTCCTTTAGATGAGACAATATGCTGTCTTCACCTTTTGTAGCCTACATGTGAGCCATAGCGATGTGGTTAGCTTTTGGCTGGCGTGTCAATCAGTCAGTTGTATCAAACAGCCACAAAAGATGTATAACAGAAATAAAGGACTGCCAACCTGGAGCCAACTTACCAGGTATGGCAAAGGTTAACCCAGTCTGGTCAACCCTGGAGCCTTTTCACCTGCTTTCCTCACAAGCATAGGATAGAAGGAATAGACCAGGTCATTTGGCTGATCCAGTCCTCTATACCAGCCAGACTTGCTCATCTTTAAACTTGTGCAAAAATTAAAAGACCTGTCCCACAAATTAATCAAACAACAGCCCTACATTCAAACTTAATCGTATCTTTTAACATTGTCTCAGATTCAATCACCATTCTTGGGGTGGGCAAACCCAGAGCCAGTGACAGCCATGTACAACTGGGGAGGAGCGGCCTTACAAATCATCAACATGGACCCTTATCTCCAGGTAGTCTCCTTGCATTATGTCAAAACCAGGCAAGGAAACCTCCTGTTGATTATCACTTACTGATGTTAATTGATTCCTCAATATTGAGAACCGCTTGGATGTAGCACTGAAGCAAGGACACAGCATATGCAAGGCAGGAGATTTCATTATCCACCATCAATAGCGACTCTGTAACATTACGACATTCATAGAACATAGAACATTACAGCACAGTACAGGCCCTTCAGTCGTCGATGTTGTGCCGACCTGTCATACCGATCTCAAGCCCATCTAACCTGCACTATTCCATATACGCCCATATGCTTATCCAAAGACGACTTAAATGTACCTAAAGTTGGCGAATCTACTACCGTTGCAGGCAAAGCATTCCATTCCCTTACTACTCTCTGAGTAAAGAAACTACCTCTGTCATCTGTCCTATATCTTTCACCCCTCAATTTAAAGCTATGCTGCCTCGTGCTCGCCGTCACCATCCTAGGAAAAAGGCTCTCCCTATCCACCCTATCTAACCCTCTGATTATTTTATATATTTCTATTAAGTCACCTCTCAACCTTCTTCGCTCTAATGAAAACAGCCTCAAGTCCCTCAGCCTTTCCTCGTAAGACCTTCCCTCCATACCAGGCAACATCCTAGTAAATCTCCTCTGCACCCTTTCCAAAGCTTCCACATCCTTCTTTACTGACTGTGCTAGGCGATACCCATTGGCTATATCCATGTGCAGTTTGAGCATGCAGCAGGAAATTTTAAGTGATTAGGTTAGATTCCCTACAGTTTGGAAACACGCCTTTCGGCCCAACAAGTCCACACCTCCCCTCGGAGCATCTCACTCAGACCCATCCCCATAACCAACACACCCCTGAGCACTACAGGCAATTTAGCATGGCCGATCCAGCCAGCCTGCACATCTTTGGGCTGTGGGAGGAAACTGGAGCACCTGGAGGAAACCCACGCAGACACAGGGAGAATGTGCAAACTCCACACAGATAGTTGCCTGAGGCTGGAATTGAGCGCAGGTGCCTGGCGCTGTGAGGCTGCCGTGCTAACCACTGAGCCACCGTGCCATCCTGGCACAGTGAAACAACCAACAAGAGGGAAAAGCCTATGTTGCCACTTCCTCACCAGATAGAAGTGGCCACTACACCAAGTGTGGAAATAAAGTTCTGCCTGCACACTGAGGATACCGTCCATCTTGCTGTGTAATGCTGCCACCAGTCTAAATTATACAGATGTAAACGTGAGCTAGCAGCTTGAGCTGAGCGATCAGGAACCACTGAGACCATCAGCAGCAGAGCTGTACCCAGCATATTCTTCACTCTACCAATACCACCAAGTCACAGAGCCAACCCATTTTCAAGGAAATGTGAAGCGCATTCCAGAAGTGTCACCATATGCCCAATTCTACTCCAGGACGATCATTGTCATTACAATGATAATGCGGAAAAGTGCAAAGGGTTGTCACAGAAGATTAATTTGATCCTATCACTTACAACCTTTTCTATTTTCAAATGACAAAGTACTTGATGGTTTGCTATCAAGAGGCATATGTTAATAGCATGCTCACTGATGCATAGCTTAGGTTCTGTCAGAACCACACCACACCAAGTGTCATTATAATCTTGGCCCAAGCATGAAAAATGGAGCTAAATTTGAGATGAGGCACAATACTGATTACCTTGGGCAACTGAGGCATCAAGGAGCCCATGTGAAATTGAAATCAATGGGAATTTATGGGAAATCTTGCCACTGGTTAGAGTCAAATGTAATAACCAGGAAAATACTTATGGTTATTGGAGGCTAGTCATCTCAGCCCGAGGGCATCACTATGGAAGTTCCTTAGGGTAATGTGGTAGGACCAGCTCTGTGAAGAGGTCAGAATTGAGGATGAATAATCACTAAGGACCTGCCTATGGACAAAGGACTGAAGAAGAAATTGAAACAGGCCATGGGAGAACAACATAAAGAATCATTAAGTTATGCAGTCGATTTTTATCCTCACCACTCATATCTTATTTAAAAAATAATGCAATGATTGTCGGAGTGGTTCCATAATGAATGCATAATTATTTTTGCCAGTTTCCCCACCAAGACAAATGATGAAAATTTACTGCAATGTTTCCACTACAATAATCAATGGTTAATTAAGCGGCATGCACAGTGCCTGTTTGGTAAAACATGATATTAAGATATTCACTGTGAATGAGATACAAATGTTAGAAATATAATATTTCACTCTTGGTTTCAGAAAGTCATTTTACCGAAATAGTAATAATGGTTTGTGCTCATTGTAGTAAAAGCACCAGCTCCAACACAGCTCAACATCATCTTTAAGCACCCTAACACAAAAATCATTATATGGAATGGAAGTGAATAGCTTTATGGTTGCATGGACAGTGCCATCCCGGTACCTATAAAGCTTTTCGAGAAGATTTATAGCGTGTGTTATGGATAAGATTGTAGGCTTGTTTGTCAGGCCGATGTTTCGTCACCCTGCTAGCTACACCAGAAACACACCGACAATGTTACCTGGCAGGGTGATGAAACATCTGTAGCCAAACACACCAGCTTGGTGAGCAAGTGTACAACCTCACAAAAGGTACCCAGGTACAAGCCTTAGTTACATAATAGGGAAACAAAGCAAAAAAAGTTGCATTAGCTATACACAGCTTTATCAAAGGTCGGAAAAAAACAAGAAGCAAAATTAAAAAGACAAACACCGCTGTCTCTCTCCAAATTCTGCAGCAGACGAGTTCAGGGGACCTCCACATGGTTTGACTGCTGGCTGCCACCATGCACTCCAATGGGCCGCCTCCTCACACTCCCTCACCAGACCGCTACACCCACTCCTCATTACACCGCCTCCTCCACACTCCCTCACCAGACTGCTACACCCACTCCCCCACTGGGCAGCTTCCACCACACTCCCTCACCAGACTGCTAAACCCACTCCCCCACTGGGCCAACTCCACCACACTCCCTCACCAGACCGCTACACCCACTCCCCCACGGGGCTGCCTACGCCACACTCCCACACCAGACCGCAACACCCACTCCCCCACTGGGCTGCCTCTGCCACACTCCCTCAACATACCGCTACACCCACTCCCCCACTGGGCTGCCTCGGCCACACTCCCTCACCAGACCGCTACACCCACTCCCCCACTGGGCTGCCTACGCCACACTCCCACACCAGACTGCTACACCCACTCCCTCACTGTGCCGCCTCTGCCACACTCCCACACCAGACTGCTGTGCCCACTCTGCCTTGTGTCAATGGCGCCCCCATTACAGCCACTAGTATCTGGTATCCCCACTTTGGCCGCTAGCGTCCTTGCCGTTGGTTTATATTTTGCTTCCAAATAGCTCTAAGAAAGAAAATACTTTTGAAGTCCTCTGGTAATTTTGTACATTACTCCTGGCCCGAGAGAAAACAGTGGAGTAAACATTTCTACAATCTACAGGATGGCTCAAACACTGGTTCGTAAGCTCCCTCCAAATTTTGCACAAAATAAACACATCTTTGCATTCTACAATTGGACTAAGAAAGGCTCTTTCCCCCAAAGATATACTTTATTCATTAAAATGTGCAAAAATACATTGTAGAACAGTTCAAATTTTATATTTACAGAAACTGCAATAAAAATCCATTTCTTTTAATCCTGTAGGAGTTGCCTCGCCAGCCTTGCTATTACAGGTTATGTATGTAAAAATGTAACTATAATGTACATTTACATTTCACAGCAATCGTCCTCTGGTAAGACCATTCAACCCAAGGTGTATTTATGCAGATTTCAGCCCCCCAGTGACCTGTGACACTGGATTGCGTAAAATGGTTTTCTTACTCATCAGGACCATTCTCTACAACATTGACAAGATGTACTAGTATCTTCAGTAGTTGGTAGAACTATAGTCAAATCACCCCACGTCCAATTTAGAGAACACAAGATGTGTTCTAGCTCTAACTATCCAGGGAAAGCAGCAATAAAACCTCACACTGCACCTCAGCTGTGGAACTCCAGCAGAGAGACTGGCCACCTGAATTTTTTTTTCCTTCTTTGGAGACATTATAATGTACACTTGCTCTATGAAGGTTGCTAACAAATGCTGTAAGCAGTGGGAAACCTGCCATCTACCCACTAGCATTTATTGCATTTTTCCACAAAGTGAGAATCACAGAAACGAGTGAGGATTGAATTAAGCGAGATGATAAAAAAAAGCAATTGAACTGAATCATAAGTAAAAGGAAGAGAACACAACTAATTTCAGGATAAATCAGATCAAATTGCTTTCAGAGGTTATAAACGAGAAGAGAAAGAAAGAATGAATACAGCTCTTACTTTTCCTCCATGAACTAGTCGTTCTCATGCTTACAGGAAAATGTACATCACAAAGGGGTCAACTTACAGAGAATATATGGAGATAAAAAAAGCATTTGAAAGGGAAAATCTGACAATTATGATTATAACGTTCATACTTGAAAATGATTTCTTTCACAATCCAAACTAAAACTCTTATGTTCAGACAGTGAAGGGAAAATTTAAAAGCCAACATTTTAAGTAATATATTACTAACCATTGATCAAACTTAGAATATTTTTGGTCAATGATGGTATTTATTTGATCAAATATTGAAATGGACGTTCATAACTGCCTGTAACTGGACCAAAGCCTGTAAAATGTTGTCACTTTTTTTTTCTATTTATATAACTATCCTGTGGAAGTGTCGATGAGTGGAAAATTGAATAAAAATAATTGGGTTGGAGAAGTTGTATTGTGTGGCAACTCCTCAGGAGATAACGCTGGGAGCTGAAAGTACTGGAAATTTGAAGTTAATGATGCTGCAAAACCTCAAGTCCATCAGCATTTGAAAAATAGACAGGTTAGATTTTATTCACACATTTTTCAAATCAGAATTGTGCATCTCTGACGTTTTCTGGTTCAAATGTGATCAGGCTATAAGATGAGAAAGTAATTTCCGTTAATCATTGCAGGAAGTTCTTTTCAATGATCCGGATTTTCAGGTAGTGATATGTAAGGTGGGGCAAAAATCTTCATCAGCTTGTTGACATACCCTGGACTTAAAACCCCTCCAAAGGCAGAAGTTGCAAAATCTATGTTAAATTGCATTAAAGTTACTGGGACTCCAGAAACCATGGGCTGCAACTGAGCCAGGGAAAGGCTGGTTGGGACAGACTGGGAAATATACAAGCCTGGGGCAGATGTCTGGGACAAGGGTTAGCTTGCAATACTAAAGGAAGACCCCCATTCATGCCTCAGCTAAAACAATGTGAGCCAGTCTGCAAGAAACAAATAGCTTCAACAACTTCAGAACATCCTGCCTTAGACAATGAGGCTAAAACTGCACACGATGCTCCTGGAGTGATTTTTCCAAGGCCCTGTACAATTGCAGAAAGACACCTTTCTCCACCTGTACTTGAATCCTCTCCCTGTAAAGACCAACATATAATTTGCCTTCTTCACCACCTGCTGCACCTACATGCTTACTTTCAGTGACTGGTGAACAATAACACCCAGATCTCATTGCACCCCCTCCTTTCCCATTCTATCACCCCTCAAATAATTATTTGCCTTCTTTTTTAGTACCAAGTGGATAGTCTCATATTTATTCTCATATGGATGATGATGGGATAGTGTAGGGGGAGGGGCTTAGATTCGTTCACAGGTCGGCACAACATTGAGGGCCAAAAGGCCTGTTCTGTGCTATATTGTTCTATGTTCTATGCTCTATTCACATTATACTTCATCTGCCATGCATTTTCCCACTCTCCCAACATGTCCAAATCATTGAAGTACCTCTGCATCCTCTTCCCAGCTCACCTTCTCATTCTGCTTTGTTCTGTCAGCAAATTTGGAGATATTACATTTAGTTCCCTCAATAATACCCACTATTTATTATGAATAGCTAGGGTCCAAGCACTGATCACCACAACACCCCTCTAGTCACTGTCTGCCACTTGACAAAAGACCCATTTATTCCTTGTGATAATGGAAACTGCAGATGCTGGAGAATCCAAGATAATGAAGTGTGAAGCTGGATGAACACAGCAGGCCAAGCAGCATCTCAGGAGCACAAAAGCTGACGTTTAAGGCCTAGACCCTTCATCAGAGAGGGGGATGGGGTGAGGGTTCTGGGATAAATAAGGAGAGAGGGGGAGGCGGACCAAAGATGGAGAGAAAAGAAGATAGGTGGAGAGGAGAGTATAGGTGGGGAGGTAGGGAGGGGATAGGTCAATCCAGGGAAGATGGACAGGTCAAGGAGGTGGGATGAGGTTTGTAGGTAGGAAATGGAGGTGCGGCTTGGGTGGGAGGAAGGGATGGGTGAGAGGAAGAACAAGTTAGGGAGGCAGAGCCAAGCCGCATCTCCATTTCCTATCTACTAACCTCATCCCACCTCCTTGACCTGTCCGTCTTCCCTGGACTGACCTATCCCCTCGCTACCTCCCCACCTATACTCTCCTCTCCACCTTCGGTCCGCCTCCCCCTCTCTCCCTATTTATTCCAGAACCCTCACCCATCCCCCTCTCTGATGAAGGGTCTAGGCCTGAAACGTCAGCTTTTGTGCTTCTAAGATGCTGCTTGGCCTGCTGTGTTCATCCAGCTTCACACTTTATTACCCATTTATTCCTTGTCTCGTTTCCTGTTGCCAACCAGTTCTTTATCCATGACAGTACACTACCCCAATCCCATATACTTCAATTTTACATGCTAATCTCCTATGTGGGCACTTCTTTGTTTGCTATTGAGAAGAATTGTTGTTTAATTTTTAAAACTTTTTTTGTAAAAGGAATCTGTTGTAATATTGTAAACAAACTGAACAGGATAGTAACGAGTTTGCAAGTAAAGGTTAAGTATATGAGCAGGCATAGTCCAGTCAGTGGAAGGGTTGAACCAGAGGACCCCAATTTAAAGTGAATGGCAAATGAGATAAATGTGACATGAGGAAAAACATTACCCAATAAAGAGTCAGGATCTAAAATGCACGTGAGAAGCTAGTTGACTCAGGCTTTTAACAAGATGTTGAACAATTACCTGAAGAGAAATACTAGCAGGATTATGAGAAAGGGAGTAGAATCACCTGAGTTGTATTTGTAGAGTCACTGTTGATACAGCTGGTCAAAAGACCTGTGCTGTAACATTCACCAATGCTATAAATAGCCTGATATCTATTCAAGTGAACATGGTTGTTGTTTCTGAAGGACATTATGCTGTAAAATTGTATATAATTTGTGGCTGATAGGGCACATCCCTTTTTCATTTTGATAATAACTGGAAGGTGAAAGGTCTAATTAACAACTTCAGCGAAATGAAACGAAGCTGCAGGCTAAAATTGATATACCAAAGACGCTTAGTATAAAATTCAATAAAAGTTTTACCATTGATTGATTCAGCACACTTGATGGAATACCAGGAATAAAAGCATACAGTTTAACATGAGCAAATAAATCTTATCTCTGGTTGTTGGAAAGAATTAGCGTTTTCAGCTGACATCTGTCAACAGATAATGACTCCAATGCAATAAAAGGTCATTGGTCACTTTTCATCAATGTAGGTAAATGGCAAGTCAACACATATATAATGTAACACATTTCATTGATATTTTGTTCAATGTTGAAGTTCATACCTCTCAAAGGCTAAGGTAATATATAGGAGAAAAGTAATGAAGTCAAAGGCATTTTTCTGCCTGACAAAAGATATGCAATGTGTAAAGTGTTTCTGAAGTTGTTTTACAGGGCTCTGTCTTCTATATTCAGTAGAGATTATATCTGGAAATTTTATATGCTACACTTTGCAGTAATTGAAACAAAATGCATCTACTACTGATAGTGTTAAAGGAGAAAATGTATTGATAGCTTATTATATGTGGCTGGTATATGATCAGTTACCTTAATACAGATGATAAAGCTTAAATAGTTATTCTATTATTTTAATACAGTACTGTACACTGAAATGGTGATGACTTGAATGAAATGAAACAAAATTCTGCTTGTGTTGAAGTTACCAGCCATTTCTGCCAGAAGAATAACAAATCTAATTGAATGATGCCTGTGATAAAATGAAATTTCACTCTGCTAAATCCAGATCAGCTGTGCATGTCTATTCTCGACATATAATTAAATGGAGCAGAGTTAGACTACTGAACAGCACAAAATCATGGTGCTTTGGACAGGCCATCAACTGACATTGAAATTTCACTGTGAAAAGACATGCCAAGCTTGTGACTATCTCTAAACCTGAGAGAAAGCATTATCAAATGCAGGGAAGTTGATGTTGATGTGGAAAATGGATATTCACAGTGAGAGTCCACTATTGAGTTTTTCTGGTATTCTCAAAAGCAAAGTGATCATTCTGGACAGTTTGACAAGCAAGCATGCTGTCTGGCAATTAACAGGTTGAGAATAGCTGCCCATCCCAATATTGAAGCCATAGTCCTGATGTGGTTCAAAGAAGCTGGAACAGAGAATGTTTCCATCTCCAGTCTAATACTGCAGGGAAGAGGATTTTCCCTGGCAGCTGGGTGATATGGGGTGTACATGTGCAGTAACAGTTGGCTGGACTGATTCAAGATCAAGACTGTCTTCATCTTCTATATGGTTAGTGACAGGACATGGAGGGGATAGTAGCAATGGCAAACAGTTTGCTCCAAAATAGTCAGGTCCATGTCTAGAACAACAATGCCCCAAAAGGCATTTTAATCTGAACCAAACTGTTCTACCATTTTGTTTTGACTAAATTTATCTCTTACCATTTTAAGGTGAAACATCTACAGTCTGCATTAGCATAGAAACATTGAAAATAGCAACTGGAATAAGTCATTTGGCCTTTCGAGTCTGCTCTGCCATTCAATATGATTATGGCTGATCATCCAACTCAATACCCTGTTCCCGCTTTCTCCCTATAAACTTTAATTCCTTTAGCCCTAAGAAATATATTTAAGCCCTTCTTGAAAAATTCAATGTTTTGGTCTCAGCCACCTTTTACGGCAAAGAATTTCACAGGCTCCCCTCAACCTGGATAAAGAAAGTTCCATCACTGTATCAGAAGGCTCTTAATGCAGTGCTCAACATGAGTCTCCAGGACTATTGTCTCCACCAACTAATGGCAGTGAAACACTGTCGCTTCTTGTGATAGGAAAGTCCAAGATGCCATGTTGCTTTTCTAATGTCAAGGCACTGCCCAAAACTTACTGACATCCTCCAACAGTTTTGAGGTGTGGATCAGAAAAATCATTAAAATGTATCTGCAAAGAAGGTTATTAGTATTACAGGCAATTGTCCCTCTAACTCTGACATTGCTGGCCTCAAGAATGTCAGGCTTACACAGAATTTAGATGCATTTGGAAAGGCAAGGGCTGATTAGAGGTAGTTAACATGACTTTGTGCATGGGAAATTGTGTCTCACTAACTTGACTAAGTTTTTTTTTGTTTTGAAGAGGTAGCTGTAGTGATTGGGACTATGTTGACTTCATTGCTTATGAGGTCATTGGTTAGGGTTGTTAACCTGAACCAATTAGGAGAGCCCTAGCTGGCCCATATACCCGGGAGATTAGCATCTCCTCAGTTCAGGGGACTGATTCTGAGCCAGCTGATCACAGCCTGTGTACTGTGCACAAGTACAGTCAGTAAGTACAGTTTGTTCAGTAGCAAAGAAGATTGATGAAGATAGATGAGTAGACATTGTCCATATGAACTTCAGCAATGTGTTCAACAATGTTCACTGCCTTTCATCATTTATATAAATGATTTAGATTGGAATATAGAGTGGATTTTTAAAGGGGTGTTTTTCAGACTGGAGGCCTGTGGCCAGCTGTTTGCAGCAGGGATTGGTGCTGTGTCCATTTAAAAAAAAAAATTGGTCACTTTATATGACTTGGATGAGAATATAGGAGGCATGATTAGTAAGTTTGTGGATAACATCAAACTTAGTGGTACAGTGGACAGTGAAGAAGGTTATCTAAGAGTACAATGGGATCTTGATCAACTGGGCCAATGGGCCATGGATAGGCAGATGGAGTTTAATTCCGATAAATGCAAGGTGTTGCATTTAGGTAAGGTGAACCAGAGCAGGACTTATACAGTTAATGGTAGGGTCTTGGGGAGTGTCATCAAGCAAAGAGATCTGTGTGTACGGGACCAACTGAAACAGGAGGTGATGAAGTGGGGCACAATTACAATATTTAAAAAGGCATCTGGACAGGTATATGAATAGGAAGAATTTAGGCATATATGGGCCAAATGCTGGCAAACAGGATTAGATCAGTTTAGGATATCTGGTCAGTGTGTGGATGAGTTGGGTTGAGGGGTCTGTTTCATGCTGTATAGTTCTATGACACCAAGTTAACGGGATTTCCCCCAACTGTTCGAGGTGACTGTTGGTTTAGGAAATTATAAATCCCCTTGAGATGGCAATTGATACCTCAGATTACTGTGGCTATCAATAAGAAGCAAAAGTGTAGCTAATTATTCCATGCATGCCTGTAAAGTGCACACTAAGAAAATAATAGATCTCGTAATAGTCTACAATATAAAGAACCTGTCTTTTATAAAGTCAGGCAAATGTAGAGTGTGAAAAATTTGAATAAAGACTTATCCTCGCATTTACAAATATCCTTTTGGCGAAGGAAACTGGCCTACGTGTGATTCCAGACCCATAGCAATGTGGCTGACTCTTAACTACCCTAAGGATGGGCAATAAATGCTACCGAGCCAGCGATACCTTCATTCTGTGAATGAATTAACTTAAAAATATACATTACTATGATTGCATTATGACTGCCCAATGAATGGAAAGCTCTCATAGGTGCATAAGTATGGCTTGATCAGGCTAAAACATCATTCTGCCATTTGCTGTTTGTGATCATGTTGCCATTCCTGACCTGACCAGCCTTTTCAAAAATGTCCCAAGGGCCATATTGTGCCAGCATGCCAGCTGCTGGATGAAATTATTTGCCAACCCACCTCAGTTGTCACCTTCTGAAATGTTGGCCCGTGTGTCACCTCCATGTAATTGGTCATTTTGTGACCATCCTTATGCAAGGATTAATTAACTAAAGAAAATAAATGTAATTAGGGCTTTAATAGGGACAGATTTCTTTTTCTCTGAACCCAGCGTTCAATAGGGAAAGGGAGCATTTAGGGAAGATTTGTCTGCCTCCATACTCCGCGGTTTCCCAGTTTAAAAATGGGACACTATCTATTTTCTTATTCATTGGAATGCGAAGAGACTGGTGGTCCTGAGCCAGAGAGAATGTCCATTGCAGGGAATCAGAGAAATTGCCTTTAGAGCTACATTTTCCAAAAGCACTAGAAGTACTTGAATCTCTGAGAATGAGGCTGAGACTTTCCAGATTCAGTTGTAGAAATGGTTCCTTCTGTCTTTATTGCTTTATTACTGAAGTTATGATATTCTAATGTACCTTTGGAGTTACTCAACAACACTGATTTCAAAAAATTTTTCAAACATATCTCTGGGAGAATCAAATCTAGTCTCAATGTGACTGTTACCATAGCAGCATGCTGTTTTGTGTAGATTGGAGAAAGATTCAATTGTGAGGATAAGTGTTCTGGTGGAACAATATGGATTAAATTTAATGAATTTCTTACCCTTGTTCTAGGTTACTAGATTAAGTCAACCCACAAGCAGTTTTTTTTTTCCATTTGGTTGGGACTCAGATGTTAAATAGCAAATGGATATACTAACCTTGCACTATGGCAAGACTAGCAACCTGACATTGTACCAGAAAGTGATTTTTGAAAGAGTTAATTTTGAGCTAGAATGAGCAACACCCAACCTGATAATGTCACTTAGTCTTTCAGTGGAGAAACAATGTGACATTCCTGGCTCCTGCTAATTGTAATCATGCCGATTTAACCTTGATTTTCCTTCATACAATGCCACAGACAATAACATGGCCGCAAATAGAGTACACCATATGATCAGAAATAGGAACCTAAGATGTTCCTGCTTTCACAATTCAATGGTGTGTAATCCATCTGCGCAATTCCACAAGCTGCCACAAATGTGTAACCATTCAATTAAACATGGAGGAGGAGGCTCCACAAATATCCCCATCCTCAATGATGGAAGAGCCCAGCACATCAGTGCAACAGATAAGGATAAAGTTTTTGCAGCAATCTTCAGCCAGAAGTGCCGAGTGGATGAGTCATCTCAGCCTCCTACAGTAGTCCTCAGCATTACAGATACCAGTCTTCAGCCAATTCAATTCACTCCACAAGATAACAGGAAGTAATTCGAGGCACTGGATACTGCAAAGGCCTGACAACATTCTGACAATAGTACTGAAGACGTGTGCTCCAGAACTTGCTGCTCCCCTAGCCAAGCAGTTCCAATGCAGTTAAAACACTGGCATCTACCCAACAATGTGGAAAATTGTCCAAGACAAATCCAACTTGGCCAATTACTGCCCCATCAGTCTACTGCCGATCATGAGTAAAGTAGTGGAAGGTCATCAATAGTGCCATAAAACAGCCCCTGCTCAGCAATAACCAATACAGTGACGCCCAGTTTGGGTTCCACCAGGACTACTCAGCTCCTGACCTCATTACAGCCTTGGCTCAAACATAGACAAAAGGGCTGAAATCCAGAGGTGAGGTGAGAGTGACAGTCCTTGACATCAAGGCTGCACTTGACAGTGTGCTATCAAGGAGTTTCCGTAAAACTGGAATCAATGGGTGTCGGAGCAGATTCACTGCTGTTTGGAGTCCGATCTGAGACATTGGAAGATGCTTGAGGTTGTTGGAGGCCAGTCACCTCAGCTTCAGGATATCTCTCCAGAAGTTCCTCAGTGTAGTGTCCTAGGGCCAACCATCTTCAGCTGCTTCATCAATGACATTTCCTCCATCACAATGTCAGAACTGGGGATATTCACTGATTGGTCCTGAACATTTTGCATTCATGACTCCTCAGCTATTGAAGCAGTCTGCGTTCAAAAGCAACAAGCTCTGTACGACGTCCAGGCTTGGGCTAACACATGGCAAGTAACACTCACCGTACAAATGGCAAATCATAACCGTCTCCTAGGAGGAATGAACAAATGACCAACCCTTGACATTCAATGGAGTTCCCATCACTGAATCTCACTATCAAAAAATTTGGAGTTATCATTGACCAGAAACTCAACTGGATTCAGCACATAGATTCAGTGGCTACAGGAGCAGGGCAGGGACTAGGAATACTACAGTGAGTAACTCACCTCCTGACTCCCCAGAGCATGTTCACAATTTACAAGGCTGAAGTCAGGACTGGGATCGAAGACTAATGTTTTGCCTCAATGAGTGCAGCTCCCATAACAATCAAGAAGCTTGATACCATCCAGGACAAAGCAGCCTGTTTGATTGTCACCATATCCACAAGCATCCACTCCCTCCGCCACTATCTATAAGATGCACTGCAGAAATTCACTAAAGATCCTTAGTTAGTGCTTTCTAAACACTTGACCAGTTCCATCTGGAAGGACGAGGACGGCAGATAAATGGGAAACACATCACCTTCAAGCTCTCTTCCAAGCCAATCCCCGTCGGACTCGGAAATATATTACTGTTCCTTCATGGTCTCTGGGTCCAAATCCTGAAATTCCTTCCCTAATGGCATTGTGGTCAGCATGTGGACTTCAGTGGTTCAAGAAGACAGCTCAACACTGCCATCTCAAGGGCAACTAGGGTTGAGCAATAAATACTGACCAGCCAGCGACACTCTCATCCCACAAGTGAATAAAATGGGGGTGGGTGTTGGGGGGGGGGGGAAGCACTAAGGTTATCCATTTACATAATGGACTGCTCTGATGTAATCGACATCAGGTTCTATTATGAATGGAAACACCCTGAAGGACATGGGAAGTGGGAGGAAATTTGGGACAATCACGAGATGTCAAACAAGACCTTTCTCATCAGTGAGACTGAGATTCTCACTAGTGAGCAGTGAGAGCCCTATGAATGGGGATTATCACTTAATATCATCCACATCATCATTACTTAATCTTGTTTTGTTAATTCACAGTTTCCAATTCGACTGTTCACTGGATGGAAACTATATGGTGAGAATTCCCATTATAAAAATCAGTGTGGTTACCTGGCAACACCAGTTTGCCACTTGGCCCTCTGGACATCGATCTTGGATGCTGAAGACAAACTCAATGTACAGTGAATGCATGCAACCAACACCCATGACACTGGTATCTGACCTGTGCCCAACTCTCCACACCAGCATGGCACATCTCCTATCCACTTACAGTACAGTTCTGCATGGCCATGCTTCACTTTGCAGCATTCGGATATTTTGTGCACCGGGACTGGTACCCAGCTGACAGATTGGACCAACTGCTTCTCGGGGCTGTTTGGTTTCTATCTTGACACTCACTCACTTTTTGCACCTACCTACATGCTCAGAGCTTCCTTGCCTTTCCTCACCTTTTTTAGTGCTTTACCTCATCAGCCGCACTTTAAAGATTCACACTACTCTTAGTTGCGGACCTTGTAATTTCACACAGACACCCAGCTGGGCAGCTTATCTTGCAAATCAGCAGTGAACTGTCAGTGCGATGGATATGTGTCTGCACAACATACTGCTGTGTCAATCTCACACTCACACCATGTGCTAGCTGTGTATCTAGTGCGCACACACACAGCATGTGCTTCAAGCCATGCTTCAAAATCAAAAGGTAGCTTTCAGTGACTTCTAGGTAGACACACAAACTGCCACTGCAAGTCATAGGCAGCCTCTGAAATCAGTGAAAGTGCTCGGGCATGGTCAATTGACTGGTCAGAATCAAGGGGTCTAAACCTCCGCAGTCTGAGCACTGGCCATGCTCAGAACTGTGTCCGGTGCAGGGAATTTCAGGAAGACAGTCAGGAAGTTGTGCTACTTTCTGTCTGGGATCTGGTCATATCCTTTTGCGGCTATCCAGCTCAGTAGCTCAAGGAGCTGATCGATGATCTGTCCTGGGTCAAATTGTGGTTATTGGAGCCACTGCCATGGAAGGGAGGCTAAGGAACATAATCTTGGGGATTGGAGTGAGAATGCTGGGATGCCAAGGGAAGAGGGGTCTAATCAATATACAAAGTGAGGAGGAAGACTATGGAACATGGGGAGATGGGACAGAAAGTGGTCATGTGGAGGTGAGAGGCCTTCAACAGTGAGCAGCACTTTGGTTTCCATGGGGCTGGGGAGACTGCAATACCAAATCTGACATGTTTAAACCAATATTCAGGGGTTTAAAGTGGGCCAACAAAGAGTCAGAAAGACAGGTTGAATGGGACTTGAGGTAAGAGCAAAGCCTCTGGTGTTAATGGGAGGGTTACCAGGAAGGGGACAATTACTTTCCAGAGTTCACCAAGATGGAGAAGTGGAGATGGAGACTCACTGTTTGAGGAAATGCATAGCTCCTGTCCATTGTGCTGTAAATATCAAGTTTATAATGAAGATGAAAATGGCTGCCAACAACCCCAGAGTAGGCAGGGTACATGTTTCTTTCTGTGAACGAGGGACTTTGTTACATGGAGGTTTCACCATCTCCACATGTATTGTCCTGATCTTTGCTGACCTTGAACTGGGATGGGTAAGACTAAGTGAGGGGAAGATGTTCCTTGCAACAGTAAGATTGGCACAGCATGAGCCTTAGTGCGAGGTGGGTGGACTGGCAAAGATAGAGTAAGTGTCAGGTTTTAGAGAGATGGTAATGACACTTACCCTGGCAGAACTGAGAAGGTCAGTGACCTTCTTCTGTAGTGCTGGGCATTCCTCCAAACTGTGGAGTTGGCACTGACCCAGGTGGTAACCTCCGACTAAGTGTTATAGCATCTCCTGCCAGTCCACTGGGAAGGGGACATCGTCCATATAATGAGGTGCCAATTTACCCTTCTCTGACATTCCTGGGGGTCAAATGTCTGCAACTGTGCAGGGCTGCTCTGAACTGTCATTACTTGATCAGGTGGGCAATGGCCTTTTGAATATGGTACTGGTGCCAGGGATATTGGTGTATCCTGGCAGCAGCAAATATATCTAGCCAAGACAAGTGGGACCATCAAGTTAACAATGAGAGGGGCGCGCAAGGGGTATGACAAGCACATATTGCTGCAGAGTGTGGGACAATAGCACAAGAAAACCTACTAGATCTCACAAAGAGAAACCTTCCATCAAACCTGACAAAAATGACACTTTGGCAAAAATGAGAAGAATCGGTCTTTAATTATTGTAAATGAAGATATTCTTTAACCAATGGCAAACAAAAATGGATTAATTATTCCTGTTATGGAATTTAAGCTGTGCCACTTTAAAATTGCAAACACACACACACCAGTCACGGATAATACAAATCAAAATAGACAGTTTCACTCAAATATTGTGGATGAAGAATGCAGAGAGGGAAAACAAATTCTGAAATACAAGACTCCAGATCATCAGAGTTTCGTTCTCACTTTTTTAAAATTCATTTTTGTGATGGTGACATGATGTTGCCTGCAGTGTGGATGGTCAATTATTGATTCAAGAGATAGTTTCTGGTCTTAGAATCTCTTTTTTGTTTCTGAGCCTTCCAGCTTTTCCTTTTTGATCACATAGAGAGATAATGAGAAGTGCTCCTTGTTTGTGGTGTCTGGATATGTTTGAGTGCATTCACAGGTCTATAACAAACGGCAGTTGCACTAATTTGAGGTTTTTCATGAAAAAAGGCAGTTTTCCCTTAACTCAAAGGGCCCTATTGTGACTCTCTCTGGTAAAGTATCCACTTCACTACATTAAAAACTAACATAATCTTGTGTGTCAAAAGTGTACACCACATAATTCTACTTGATCTTCAAGTTGCAAAATCTCTCCTTGAACATTTAGCTACATTGCTGTTCAATTTTCATTTTCCAGTTTATCGTCAGAAAAGAAAACATATACATCAGGTCCCTTATACTTACTCTGATCTGCAGCCTTGTTGTTTCAAGAAGACCCCCATTACTCCAATACTTAAGAAGCCACGATAAACTTGCCTTAATGACTACTGTCCAGTGGCTCTGATCTCCATCATCACGAAGTGCTTTGGAAGGCTGGTCATGACCCACATCAACTCTAGTCTCCCAACCTGCCTCAATCTCCTACGATTTGTCCACTTTAGGAACAGGTTGTGAGCAGACGCCACTTCCCTAGCTTTGCTCTTATACCTGGAACATCCGGATGACAAGGACACTTACCTCAGGCTCCTGCTCATTGACTATAGCTCCGCCTTCAACACCATCATCCCCTTCAGACTGATCTCAAAAGCCCGACACCTAGGTCTCAGCTCTGCCCTCTGCAACTGGATCCTCAGCTTCCTGACCCATAGACTGCAATCAGTGAAGATAGATAACTGCACCTCCTCCACAATGTGGAGGCGCTGGTGTTAGACTGGGGTGGACACAGTCAGAAATCACACACCAGGTTATAGTCCAACAGGTTTATTTGAAAACGCAAGCTTTTGGAGTGTAGCCTGATAAAGGGCTACACTCCAAAAGCTTGTATTTTCAAGTAAACCTGTTGGATTATATGTGGTATTGTTTTTTCTAACCTCCACCACAGTAACAATCAGCACTGGAGCACCCCAAGGATGTGTCCTCAGGCCGCTACTCTACTCCCTGTACAGTCGTGACTGTGCTGCTAAATACCAAACAAATGCCATCTACAAGTTTGCTGATGATCGCCATGGTAGGACTGATATCAAACAATGATGAGTTAGAATACAGAAAGGAGATAGAGGGCTTGGTGATAGAAAGGAGATAAAGACAATGAGAACCATCTCTCTCTCTCTCTCTCTCTCTCTCTCTCTCTCTCTCTCTCTCTCATATCAGCAAAGCTAAAGAACTCATCATTGACTTTAGAAAGAAGGGAGGAGAACATGCTCCCAACTATATCAACAGAGCTGAGGCTGAGAGTGAAGAGCAGCAAGTTCCTAGGAGTGAAGATAACCGACAGCCTGTTCTGGACTTGCACAACAACGCCTCTTCTTCCCCAAGCAGCTCAGGAAATGTGGCATGCTCACAAAGTTCCTCATCAACTTTTACAGATCCACCATTGAAAGGATACTGTCTGCGTGCATAATGGCCTGGTATGACAACTGCTCTGCCCAGGACTGTAAGAAACTACAGAATGTGGTGTGCACAGCCCAGACCGTCACAGAAGCCAACCTTCCATCCATGGACTCCATTTACACAACTTGTTGTCATGGAAAGGCTGCCTGTAACAGCGAGGACCCATCACACCCAGACCCATCTCCGACAGCCTCTTCCATCAGGCAGAAGATACAGCAGCTTGAACACGTGCACCAGGAGGTTCAAGAACAGCTTCTTCTCTGATGTTATTAGGCTGATGAATTGGCTCTCTAAGTTCAAATAATGCTGATCTTGCTAGTATCTATCTTGCCGAGCACACGCCCTGCACAATGTATCTTCTATAAATCTGTCTAGTTTTTTTCACTCTATGATTTGTATGTCCTTACTTTTATTGATTTGCCTCTACTGCTCAAAAACAAAGCTTTTCACTGTACTTAGTTACACGTGAGAATCAACCAACCAATCAATTAATCTTGCTCTAAAGTTCAACATCAGTTTCAGGCAGTGACAACACAAGAGCTTCATTGGTGATTGAAAGAATGGGTAGTGTGGGTACTTCCTCAGCTATTTCCTTTGTATTTGGTTTTGCTTTGTGAGGGCTAATAGCTGAGCTTTTAATTTAAGAGATATTTAAATTTCTCTACATGAGGTATCATTCTATCATTTACCATTTCTTGTTTGACTTTAAAAAAGGTAAAGCAATTTCTTATGGCTAGAAGCTATATAGTTAGATCCCTTGCTGCTCTATGAACATACAACCATATGAACAAGGAACAAGAAGAAGGCTACCTCAGAGTGCAATGGGACCTTGATCAAGTGGGCAAATGGGCCGAGGATGGGGTATAATTTAGTTAAATGTGAGATGCTGCATTTTGGAAAAGAAAATCAGGGCAGGACTTATATAGTTATTGGTAAATTCCTGGGGAGGGCTGCTGAACAAAGAAATCTTGGAGTGCAGGCTCATTGTTCCTTGAAAGTGGAGCTGCAGGTAGACAGGGTAGCGAAGGCGGCTTTTGGTACACTTGCCTTTGTTGGTCAGTGCATTGCACATAGAAAATGTCACATCGTGCTACGGCTGTACAGGACATTGGTTAGGCCACTTCTGGAATTGTGGTCTACCTGCTCTAGGAAAGATGTTGCAAAACTTGAAAAGGTTCAGAAAAGATTTGCAAAGATGTTTCCAAATGGGACTAGATTTATTTAAGATAACTACTTGGCATAGACAAGTTGGGCTGAAGGGTCTGTTTCTGTGCTGTGCAGCTCTGTGACACTATGACTCTAATAGGCCACTTGTCCCATTGAGCATACTCTGTCATTCAATAAGATTTAATTTGATCCGATTTTAATTTCAACTCTACATTCCTTCATGCCCCAATAATCTTTCATCCCCATGATAATCAAGAATCTATCTGCCTCTGCCTCTGAAATATTTAACTGCTTTTTGAGGTAGGGAGTTCCAAAGACTCTCAACTCTGAGAGATAAAAGTGTTTCCTCATCTTTGCCTAAAAGGCAACATCGTATTTTTAAACAATGGCCCTTGTACTGTAAGAAACATGGGGTGCTTCCATGGCATACTGATCAAACTCATTGCACACTTCACATTTTTGCAGATTAATAACCTCAATCTCCCTGGACTTCTTTTCATTGGCCACTAGTAAACATTATTGCATGACATTGACTCTATAGAATGAGCAGCAAAATTCACTTCTTCCTCACTTTCTTCATTGAAAAGGTGCGATTTCTTAAAGGGGACAATAGAGGCACTGGCACTGTCGTTGAACAGTATAGCCTTTTCATCAAACAGCTCACTGATTCTGTGGCAGTACCGTTCTCTCCTTCTCTTTCTTGAAAGAGCAAACTAAGGTCCTGAATGTTACCATCCCATTCCTGTTTCTTCTAATCTTTCCTTCAAAAGATCTGCAAAGTTTTCCTGTGGTTTGGGTGAAGCTGGCTTATCAATAAAGACTGGATTACAGGCTAAACAGTCACGTCAACTTCCGCTGCACCTGATAAACTACATTCAAAGTTACACAAGCAATGCCGCTTAATAAAAAAAGTCTTGATTGGGATTAAAGTTCTAAGTATCGGTAATTTGTTTTCCCATTATAGCAAAATATAATCTGCAACTGCCATCTAATTCTAATTTTATTATCTCTTGTGTCTCAAAGCTGAATGGAAGGTGTCTGGAAAATTTCTGCCCTCAATCTTTCAGGCTCTATAACTCCTGGTTGGAAGACTGGTCTTCTAAACACGAGGTCATGAGTTTTGAGTCTCGTCGGGAACTTTGAAGCATACCATTCCTTGTGTCATTTGTGAGTAAATTTCCAGGAAGAAAAATATCTGGTGGTAAAGATGCAAGAGGAAATTTTGTCTCTTTCTACCTTTTTAAAACTTCTTCCTTCAAAGACAATGACATTTATGTAATATAATGTATTTAAAAAATGGAACAGCACAGTGGCTCAGTGGTTAGCACTGTTACCTCACAGCTTTGGGGACCCAGGTTGGATTCTGACCCTGATCTACTCTCTGTGGGGAGTTTGCATGTTTTCCCCGTGTCTTCATGCGTTTCCTCCCATAGTCCAAAGATGTGCAGGTTAGGTGGATTGACCTTGCTAAATTGTCCTGCAGTGCCTAGGGTTGTGCAGTCTAGGTAGGCTAGCTATAGTAAATATGGGTTTAAAGGGATAGGGTAGAGGTATGGGTGGGATGCTCTTCAGAGGGTGGGTGCAGGCTCAAGGAGCTGACTGGCCTCTTTCAGCACTTTAGGGATTCTATGATTCTAACCACGAGATTGAATTTGAAAGAATGAATACACTTGCCAATGTATCCAATTCAAAATGAGCTTTATTGCTGTTAACCATGATGTCTGCATACCAGAATTTGTCACATGGCTCTGCATATTCTGTGGAGCTGAAATTCTGCAGAGGACCTACTATATTCTTCCAGGAAGAATTCATCTTCCTCATCAGCATCCTCTAACCTTTGAACACATCAGCCAACCTTTTGTGCTGCTCATACAGTGGTGATGTTTCCTTTCTCTTAACACTGACCCTCTGCAATACCAGTTGGATACAGCTCCCTGTCTTGAGGTTTTTTAATCAGGTTGACTATGCCTTGTTTCTTCCTGCACTTTCTCCCAGCAGACTTTGTGTCTTTTTTTTTTATTTCCCATCCATATGAAGACTTTTAGTCTGCAATAACTTTTTGCTCACTGCAGGTGACAAACTTTTATTTCTACTTTGCCACACTCTCTGCCATGGCTTTTCCTGCACTTTCTCAGCACTGTGTGTGGTATCTGCTCTGCAATGTGGCCACTAGGCAGACATAGAACATAGAACATTACAGCACAGTACAGGGCCTTCGGCCCTCAATGTTGTGCTGACCTGTCATACCGATCTCAAGCCCATCTAACCTACATTGTTCCATGTACGTCCATATGCTTGTCCAATGACAACTTAAATGTACCTAAAGTTGGTAAATCTATTACAGACATTGAAATCCTTTCCTTGCTGTTCTCTGCTACTGTTGGGCATCTCTCCAGGATTCTGCCCCTTTTCTGCACTCTGCTGACATGGCCTCGTCCTTTACCCGATGCTACGATACTGCTGCTGGGCTCCTCTATGGGCGCACCTTTGCCACGTCTATTGGTCTGATATGTAGCAAGATCATGAAATAAGGTCAGATCTGGGATTTTGGGATAAGGTTGTCCATACACACATCTGTGAACATGAACAATCTTTATCAAGTATTAATGACATCCAAAAGAGTTAGGTCCTAGTTCCATGTGATCTGATATTATTATGATATGGCTCTTTATGCGTTTGCTTGGTACCTATTTATAAAGTAAATATGCATTCCTCCCTTTACTGGACATAAGTGACATTTGTTGCATATTTGCATCCAGGGAATTGGATGAAGTAAATAACCAATGGAAAAGATCAAGGACATGTGAACACAAATGCATTATACATGTAATTGCCATATGCCTAAATGTCACTTAATATATTACACCAGTTTATCAGTGTCTCAGCCCAAACTTATCTCAAAGCAGTAGAAGAGTTCTGCCATCCATTGCTAAAGAGAAACATATGCAGCTCTTCTGAAATTTGTGATGATGCTTTAGCATTAAGAGGTACATTTTTGTCCTGGTTCCTTTTAAGACACAGATTGAATGAGAGGAAGTGAGCAGTCTATGGTAATACAAACAGCTTGGGATTTTTTTAAAAAATGGAACAATAGAAGCAGCCTGGCTGGGTGTGGTTAGTTCTCAGACAACGATTTCAAATTTTGTTTTAGCTTTTAGATTCAGCAGAAGCTGCTGGAGTCTTAAAGAAATGCAAGCTCTCTTTCCCCTCTCTCAAATACAGTTTGAAGCTGGAGTTTACCTTCATACTATGGGCATTATAGATGATGAAATCTGTTTTCTGAATTTGCCTGTTTGCCAAGGGATGTGTTTATGGTATGTTACTATTGGAACAGTTTATTAGCAATAGATATTATGTTTTTCTGTAATTTTTCCAATTGAGCTAAGCTATTCTAAGTCATTCTTCCTCTTATTGTATTTTAACTATTGTGCTTGAATAAATTGCATTTTGCTTAACATTGAATAGTTTGACCAATCGAATTGTGTCTGGAACATAGCACGTTACATTAAAATAAGAAAATGTTCAGGTTTAGGCTACCTTCTTAATATTTTAAGGGATTTGTTCTGGTCCATAACAAATTACATTGATTCAAAACCATCTTAAATTTAGTCCAGAACTTTAATTGTTCTTCTCTTTTTTTTACTGCTGTTATTTTAGCTGTTCTTTATTATTTATTATCATTGAAACCTCCAACGTATCTTCCAATTTATTGAGTGAATATTTAAAGCTTCAGGCTGGTCACAAAGTTGAGCTTTCCCAATTGGGAGAAGGCTAGAGTGAATTGCTACCTATTATTGACTACCTTCCAATTATTTTTATATTGAATAGTATTTATTGCAATCTCTCAAGTTGAATTTCTATCCAGCAGTACATGGAAGGTAGTGCGAAAGCTTGTTTTAATTTTTATACTTGCAGAAAGAATAAGAAAGTTCAGTGCTTTCCACAGTCCTCACTGGTTTATGCCCATTGTTTCATTCCATGTTATGCTATTGGCAGGACATTTGGACATGAATAGAATATAAGAACATAAGAATGAAGAACAAGGGTAAGCAAGTCAGCCCCTCAAACCTGCCTGTAGGAGCGTAACATTTCCCTCGCTCCCCTCCAGCCCCGACTGGGGATAAAGACTTCGGAGGCAGGCAGGATTCAGGCAAGTGGAAGATGTTTATTCAAACGACCACTGGTTAATGGAGGGAGAGGGCCAATGGTCTTCCCTGAATCTGGCCCTGATGAGAGAACCCAATCATTCTCTTAATCCACACACTCAAATTGGAAGAGAGATCAATGGCACACTTTGATTTTTACAGTGAAATATGACATTTTTTCACATCTTGCATTACATTTGGTGTGGTAACTGTGTCCCTTCCCCTTATTCCATGCACACAATTCTGTGAAACACCTAATCAGTGATGGGCATTCCTATTGACAGCCCTAGGTTCCCATGATCTCATGGAGTTAACAGACACCGTAATCTCCAGACCTTAAGATCTTTCCGTGCATCCTATTAATTCGCTTTCCAAAACTATTGGTTACACTCCTTCGAGTCTGTCCTATACTTGATTATATCTAAGGACTGTTTAAATTCTGTTATTCCTCTTATGTCTTCCACTGCCACAATTATGTATATAAATAATACTAAAGCCAGTTGGCTCTAACTAACTGCTATAAGATTGATATTAATATAATATTATATAATAATTTCTGTTATAAAGTTAAACCGCTGCTTCCACAGTTAGCACTTTGTCACTAAAAAGTTGCACGGTGTACCAGGCATCTTTTCAGAGATAGGAAAAGCATTTCCTGAGACTAATTAACTTTCACATCTAGGTTTAAATATGTTTCCCCTAATGTTTCTATTAAATTTTGGTTGTACATGTATCTATACTTATGTCAAAATCTATCTCCATGATTACCTGAAGAATCTTTAAATAGAAGCTATTTCCTAATATTGTGAATAACTTCAAAGAAACAACTAATTATTACAAAATAACTTTAGCTGTTGTTTTCACAGCTGCTTAATGAATTTAGCTCAGAGATAATGGGAACTGCAGATGCTGGAGAATCCAAGATAATAAAATGTGAGGCTGGATGCTCCTGAGATGCTGCTTGGCCTGCTGTGTTCATCCAGCCTCACATTTTATTATAATGAATTTGGCTGCCTGTTTTGTTGGGCTGAGATTTATCCCCCTCGTTCTAACTGGTAGTATTCACTTAATGGGACAGCATCCTTTCACTAACGAGGCTGAAAGCAATCACTTGCCGATTTTTAGGCACCCTCTTATCAAATTGTCTCAGTTTCTTGTAGGGTATCTTATTCACCTTGGAGTAGCCCTGTTCAAAGTTGCCATTATGTTTCACTTAAATGCTGAAACAGGCTGCTTAATTCTACTTTATCTTTGTTGGCCATTTTGCTTCTTTTAAACATCGGCCACCCTAACACTGCCACACCTTTCAATATGATTGTGGATGATCTCAACTCTGTTTTAATTCCACTTTCTGGCCCATTCTCTATAACCCTCAATCATTACTAATTTAAAAATCTGTCTATCTCCTCCTTCAGTTTAAACTGAAAGAACTGCAGATGCTGTAAATCAGGAACAAAAACAAAGTTGCTGGAAAAGCTCTGCAGGTCTGGCAGCATCTGTGAAGGAAAAAACATAGGAAGGGTCACTGGACCCGAAGCATTAAACTCTGTTTTTTCCGTCACAGATGCTGCCAGACCTACTGAGCTTTTCCAGAAACTTTGCTTTTGTTCCTCTTTAAGTTTATTCAGTGTCCCAGCATCCATCATGCTCTGGGGCGGTAAATTCATCCTCCTCTCTGTTTCAAATCTGGCACCTCTTATCCTAAAAACTTTTATGTCTAGAATGTACCACAAGAGAAAACATTCACTCCAGATCTGTTTTAGCAATCCCCTTTATCATCTTTTAAACCTGAATTAGATCTCCTCTCATCCTTCTAAGCTCTAGTGAGGATTAGTCTAAATTACTCAATCTCTCCTATTAAGACAAACCTTTCCTTTCTGGAAGCAATCTAGTGAACCTTCTGTGAACTGCCTCTAATGCAATCGTAACAAAGGGAAACAAAACTGTACACAATACTCCAAATACGGCCTCACCAACACTTTGTATAATTGCAACAACACTTCCCCAATTTATACTCTATACTCTATTCCTTTAGGAATAAATACCAAAATTCCATTGACCATCCTTATTACTTGCTGCACCTGTAAACTAGCTGTCTGTAAATAATGTATGAGGACTCCCAAATCCCTCTGCATGAAATATTTTGAAGTTTCTTGCAATTTAGATACTAAGTTGTCTTTTCATACTTCCAGCCAAAGTAGATAACTTCACACTTTTCCATGTTAAACTCCACCTGCCAAATTTTGCTCCATTCACTTAACCTAGCCATATTCGTTTGTAAATTTTTCATTTCTTCATTGAAACTCACTTTCCCACCTATTTTAGCATTTGCATGTTTAGCTATAGTACACTCTATCTCCGTGTTCAGGTCATTGATTATAGATTGTAAATAGTTGGGGCTTTGTTAACTTGCCTACCAGGAAAAGATCTATTTATTCCAAAGTTTTGCTTCCTGTTATTTCACCTATCCTGTATCTAATCAAAAAAAACCCAACAAACTGCAGATGCTGGAAATCAGAAACAAGTTAATGGAATAATTCAGCTGGTCAGGTAGCATCTATGGAAACAAATCATTTGAGATCTAGTGACCCATTTTCAGAACTGAAGTTAATAATATTAAACAGAAATTAAAGAATTGGAATCAAAACTAATGAGTTTTTCCAGCACCAATCCAAGCTAATGTATATCACTACCCTTAGGTTCATATACAATATAAGATCACATATCATGTGGCACCTGATCAAATGCCTTCTGGAAGTCAAGGTCTTACCACATCTACAGGAGTTTCATTATCTACTTCGCTTGGTGCATCTTCAAAACAATTCGAGCAAATTAGTCAAACATCATTTGCCCCTCCAAAAACTATGCGGAACCCAATGGATCATATTTTGACTTCCTAAATCTCCCATTCTACTTTCTTAATAATAGGGTCTAACAATTTACAAACAACAGATGTTAAACTAACTGGTCTACAGTTTCCTACTTTTTGATTTAAGGGTGTTATTTAAGCATTTTCCCAATCCACTGGAACCTTGCCAGAAAGCAGAGTATTTTAGAACGCTGTCATCAATGCACCCACTATCTCTGCTGCCACTTTCTTTAAGACCTTAGGATGTAGGTCATCCAATCCTGGGAACTTATTTGCCTTTAATACCATTAGTTTGGTCAGTACTTTCTCCCTAATGATTGTGATTAAGTTCTTTCTCTTCTAAAATTTGTACATTTTCTAATACCATTTTGATGGTTTTAGAGTCCCTCACTGTGAAAACTGAGGCAAAAAATTTGTTTAGTGTCTCTGCCTTTTCTGTGTTCCTCACTATTAAGTCCCCAGCCATGTCCTCTAAGGGACCAAGATTTAATTTAGCTACTCTCTTATTTTTTATATACTTATGGAAGCTTTTGTTATCAGTTTTTATATTTTGCACTAGTCCTCATTCATGATTAACTTTCACTCAATCCTCCAGCCTGCCACTGACCTTTCCAATAAGGTCTACCTTAGTTTTTGCCCTTATGTTAGCTTTATCTTCCTTGCTGAGGTTTTGTTCCTCAATCTTTGTTCCTCTCTGGAGTATATTTTATTCAGCAGGAAATGAATGTCTCCTTAAATGTGTACTGCTCTTCATCAACTAGCCTACCTTTTAGTCTGCCCATCCAGTCCAAATCTGGCGCTAAATCTGTCCTCATGCTTATGAAATTGTCTTTATTTCACAATAGAACATTAGTACATGACACGAATTTCTTGTCCTCAAATTGAATTTGAAATTCTAGCATGCGATAATCTCTCTTCTCTAGGTGATCCTTTAGTATGAGATCATTGATCAGTCCCATCTCATTATTCAATACTAAATCCAAAATAGCCTACTTACTCCTTGGTGGCCCAACATACTGCTCTAAGACATACTTTTAAAAATCTCTATGAATTCTTCCTTGAGGCTACTCTTGCAATTTGTTTAATCCGGTATTACTTTCATATTAAAGTCACCCATCATCATTGTTGCAGCCATTGTCATAGACCGTAAGATAATGGTTGCATGAATCAATATATTAATAGGTGCAATTTCCAGATGATGGCCACATAAAAAGCTTCACCTCCAACTGAGTACTCCTTTGTAAATGTTTCAACTTAAGTCTTTAATATTTTATTTTTCAGTTCTGTTTTGCCTATGTTTGTTCACCCTCAATTTCAAGAACTTCAACACAAATAGCTTAGAGTACAAATAACCTTACCATTGGCACAGACACTGGGGACTAACATGAGAGCTATAAATGTGTTCCAATTTTTCTTCTTTAAATTCTTAATTATCGTGCTCCCAGCAAATGTTCAACAGCTGCAAATAATTCAAAGACACTTTAGAAATTCTAATTGATGCGATTATGAATATTATTTAACTCCCCTCACATCTAAGGCTGCCAATCACTAACGTCAAGATTCTACAGAACTTGATGAACCTGAAATATTAAGCGTAAAGGATTAAATTTAAAATATAAATTCAGCAAGACTGCTAATTTCAGGTATAAAAGAATGACTTAGCCAACTCAGAACCCATTCTATGCAATTATTTCAAGCTGCATATATCTTTATATTAAAATACTTGTGATGCGTATAAGCTTAAGGCAATCTAGCTTACAATATGCAGCAAGGAAGAAACAGGGGATGCAACCATTATATGAAGCGGCAATTGTTTTAAACATCTTCAAATTAACATCTACCTTAATAACCTCTCTTAAGGCAATTGCTTCATTAGCCGTGGCTCAAAGTTGTGACGTGTATAACAAATTGCCTACTTCTCCTAATAGGCTGCATTAACCTTTTTGCACATCTTACAAATTGGTTTATGCAAATCAGAAACCTTGGTTTGCAATTTCATCAATCTCACTTATAGAGAAAATATGTCAAAGGTGTACATTGGATACTGCATTGATTTAGCCAAGAATAAGTGGAGCGAAAATCTCCTGAAAACTGATTGGCCTAAACCAAATGACAAGGAAAATACTTTACGACCAAAGGTCTAGCGTAAAATGATGTGTGCTGTTAGCCTTGATGCCATATTTGCATTTCTTATAATGATATGAACAAGGAGTGGGATTAGATTATTTGGCTCCTCAAATCCATTCTACTTGATTAGACCACAATTGATCTGAATGTAATTGCAAATTAGTATTCCTAACGATCCATGTTAAGCCCTCTTAATAGGAATCAACTCTGATAGAATTTTATTTTCCCCATCTCAGTTTTAATAGGGCAATCCCTTTTTTGAAAGAAAACAAGTCTCATAGACTCATACAGCATGAAAACAGACCTTCAGGTCCAATTAGTCCACACTGACCATGTTCCAAAACTAAACTAGTCCAACCTGCTGCGTTTGGCCTATATCCGTCCAAACCTCTCCTATTCATGTACTTATCCTAATGTCTTTTAAATGTTGTAACTATACTTGCATCTACCACTTCCTGTAGCAGGTCATTCCGCACACTAATCACTTTAACGATATGCCGCCTAGTTTGGAGCTCCCCCCGCCCAGGGGAAATGACCCTTCCTGTTCACCTTATCTATGACCCTCATGATTTTATAAACATCTATAAGGTCATCCTTCCTAGTTCTAGATTACTGCAAAAAGAGAAATCATCCTCTTCACATCCAACCTGTCAAAGACTCTCAGGATCATATACATTTCAATGGAAAAACAAATCTCTTCACTCTTTGAGCGCACAACTCTGGGATTTGAGCCTCCCTATCAAACTGAACAGTTTAGGAGAACTTTCCTCATTGCCATTTGTATGTCTGAAGTTTATTCCTCTTCCATGGTCGTGGTAAACAGAGATGTGACTGTTAGGGAAGCCAATCCAGCCATTATCAATAGAAATATCTGGAGAACACTGAGAATAACAATTTCAGTTGAGTGGAAGATTTGGCAAGAAATAATCCATGGATAAAATGTTATTAAAACCTAAAAAGCTGGGGTTACATTACTATCCAGTAGCTTTTGACTATACAGTGTCTACAATTTTATACGAGCTTATAGCTACCTAGAGCTTGGCCCGGTACAGGAAACCTGTGTCCTCATTATTTTGCCTGTGTGGTTGCAGAATTGTTGATGAAAGAAATGGGGTGGTGAAATAACTGCACAGAGGCCTATAACCAGTCACCAAGTCAACGTTTATTTAATTTGTGCACAAGTACACAGGCTATGGTCAGCTGCCTCAGAGTCAATCCCCTGAACTGAGGAGATTCGAAATCTCCTGATTATATTGGTCAGCCAGGGCTTCCTGATTGGTCCAGGTTAACAGCCCCAGTCAAGGACCTCACATTGAATGAGGTCCGCCTTGTTCCAATCACTACAGGTGGTGTAAAACCAGTGCCACTCCCTTAACACGCAAATATCCTCTGACAAAAAACAGGGCGACAAGTTTTCAATTCATTGTTGTAGCAAACAATGTCAGTAAATTCCAGTTCTTTGGCTTTGTACTTTTCTGGATCAAATTTAATGCTTCCTTCCACATGTGAGTTTGGAGACAGATTTGTGTAGGGATGATCGAGATTTAATTGGTTAAGTGTGCAGTGACTACACCACCTCTTCATGATTAAGTCCCGATCAGAATGGCCTTTAAATGCTGACTGCGGTCCTTAAGTGAGTAATTAATGTCCACTTGAGTGCTTCATTCCACAACAGGGAACTCACCGTGTGTGGAGATGGACAGGTCAATCCTGACAGGTTTAATTACAACGCCCAGAAAGGCTCCCATTTTAAATGTACTTGGTGCCTGGTCGAAGGATCATGTTTGGGAAGAGGTATGGTGGCCTGCCGAGCGCCAAACCCTTAATATTTCTTACAGTATCTCCCCCACAACCACTTTATCTGTAAAACCTTCCTCAGGACCGCATCCAGCCCTTTTTCACCCAGGGCCTGGAATCACAATCCTGAGTCTGTTACCAGAGCATGATGAGTAGCAATCACAGTTCCTGGTGGTGTTGTCAGCAGTGGAGAACCACTGGTGTAAAGAAAATAAACAAATTAACCGTTATTAAGCTTAAATCTATTTTGTTTGTCATTGAATGAAAATGCAAATGTTAGTTGAGTTAAATGTGCCCATGCCTATGACAAAACAAAGGACAAACCACACATTTCTGAATAAGATATGACACCAGTAAAAATAAAAAAAGAGAAATATAGACTTCTGCTTATGAAATAGGTCAAATTCTACCAGGGGATAATTGGGGCACAGTGCACGGATGCTTAGGGTGCTAATATCACAGTGTAGCCATAAAACTAATCCATGAAAAAGGTTTTAGTTCATGGACAAAATAATCAGGATGAATTCTAACAAGCTCACTGCACCCATGAATATTCCAATGGTGAAGGGAACAAAAATCTCAACCTACTACACACCCTAAACAACAAAAAAACATTCAGGTAGGAAGAACATAAAAGTTAAATCCTTTGAAATTACCTCCTCGGCCTCAACCAAGATATTAGGACTCAAGGCAGAGAATAAAGACCACAGACTATAGAACATAGAATCCTTCTGAGGGAAGGGATGAAAACATTATAACCTATATGGGAATGACAACATTACACATAAGCTAGCCCAATATTGTGGACTGATTTACCAAAAGTTATGTTGGCCAGATTCTGCATACTAAGTACAGCAACGCCAGGGAGAAGGAAAATAAGCAATTCAAAGCAGCTTAGTTACACAAGGAACCCCATTGCAGAGCTGTTATATCAGGGCACTTAAAATAAGGCAAATACAATAAATAATGATGCCACTTTTAGCACTTAGGAGCAACAGTGACTCAAACTAGAAAAAAATGTTCGCTTGGGCTGAGAGTTATACGAGCAATCTAGGAACCTATAGCAAATTTTATGATGCTCGATCTGATATTTAATTTCATAGAGAATGGTAATAGGAATTAAGCAACGTTAGAGTGGATTGGAATAGGAATTTATGTTGTGTGTACTTTTACATGAAAATTATAGTGAAAGGTTTTATAAGTTGCCTCACCACTGCACCTATGTCAATGACAGAACTACAAAATGCAGAGGAATGGAATTGTGGGAGATATAGCAGTTTGGATCGGAAATTGACTTGCTGAAAGAAGACAGAGGGTGGTAGTTATAGGAAATGTTCATCCTGGAGACCAGTTACTAGTGGTGTACCGCAAGGATCGGTGTTGGGTCCACTGCTGTTTGTCATTTTTATAAATGATCCGAATGAGGGCGTAGAAGGATGGGTTAGTAAACTTGCAGATGACACTAAGGTCGGTGGAGTTGTGGATAGTGACGAAGGATACTGTAGGTTGCAGAGAGACGTAGATAAGCTGCAGAGCTGGGCTGAGAGGTGGCAAATGGAGTTTAATGCAGACAAGTGTGAGGTGATGCTCTTTGGTAGGAGTAACTGGAAGGCAAAGTACAGGGCTAATGGTAAGATTCTTAGCAGTGCAGATGAGCAGAGAGATCTCGTTGTCCATGTACACAGATCCTTGAAAGTTGCCACCCAGGTTGACAGGGCTGTTAAGAAGGCGTACAGTGTTTTAGCTTTTATTAATGGAGGGATCGAGTTCTGGAACCAAGAGGTTATGGTGAAGCTGTACAAAACTCTGGTGCGGCCGCACTTGGAGTATTGTGTATAGTTCTGGTCACCGCATTATAAGAAGGATGTGGAAGCTTTGGAAAGGGTGCAGAGGAGATTTACTAGGATGTTGCCTGGTATGGAGGGAAGGTCTTACGAGGAAAGGCTGAGGGACTTGAGGCTGTTTTCATTAGGGAGAAGAAGGTTGAGAGGTGACTTAATTGAAACATATAAAATAATCAGAGGGTTAGATAGGGTGGATAGGGAGAGCCTTTTTCCTAGGATGGTGACGGTGAGCACGAGGGGGCACAGCTTTAAATTGAGGGGTGAAAGATATAGGACAGATGTCAGAGGTAGTTTCTTTACTCAGAGAGTAGTAAGGGAATGGAACGCTTTGCCTGCAACGGTAGTAGATTCGCCAACTTTAGGTACATTTAAGTCGTCATTGGACAAGCATATGGACGTACATGGAATAGTGTAGGTTAGATGGGCTTGAGATCGGTATGACAGGTCGGCACAACATCAAGGGCCAAAGGACCTGTACTGTGCTGTAATGTTCTATGTTCTATGTTCTAAGTCATACGTAATAATAAAAAGAAGTAAAATTAAGACAAAGTTCCTCACAGTTCAGTTACCGGATCCTTAGCTCAGTGAAAGCCGATTAAGAAATGATGGGTTACCCTGAAGACACAGTTGGGACATGACTCCACGCCAGCTGCTGGAGCACTGGGATGGACCCCTCTGCTGAAGAAGTTTACCATTCTTGGCTGAAACCGCCTCCTAGTCTGGTGGCATACCTGGGTGCTGAAGCTGAAGAAGACCTCCACATGGGGATGAGACCGCCACTCTGGGGGGGAAAAAAACTGCCATACCAGGACAAGCTCACCATGTTGGAAGGCAGCTACACTGGGATAGTATCGTGTTGGGCCAAGACAGTCTTTCTCCTCCTTAATAAAAAAGTGTGAAGCTGGATGAACACAGCAGGCCAAACAGCATCTCAGGAGCACAAAAGCTGACGTTTCGGGTCTAGACCCTTCATCACAGCGGGGCATGGGGCGAGTGTTCTGAAATAAATAGGGAGAGATGGGGGAGGCGGACCAAAGACGGATAGAGGAGAAGATAGGTGGAGAGGAGAGTATAGGTGGTGAGGGGATAGGTCAGTCCAGGGAGGACGGACAGGTCAAGGAGGCGGGATGAGGTTAGTAGGTAGGAAATGGAGGTGTGGCTTGAGGTGGGAGGAGGGGATAGGTGAGAGGAAGAACAGGTTAGGAAGGCGGGGACTCCTCCCGAAGGCACCCGGACCTAGCTGTGGACCTGGACCTGTGGCCTAGCCTGCGAGTCTGGGCCGGAGAAGTCAGCCTGGGACCATACAAAACATGTAGAATATAATACAGGGAAACAACGCTTTATTACAAAATTGTAATGTAAATGAATTTGGTAAATGAACAAGTCACCATTGGAACAAAAAGAAATAAAACTTAGTTAACTATAGCCATAATTGGTTTGGACTACTTTAAGGGCATAGATAATAAGCACAGATTTAAAAATGCCATAAGAAATGCTTATGATGGATTACAATATTTTCCAAATCAAGGTGGACTCTACAATTAAAACAATTTCACTGGTTAGAGGAAAGATACCATAAAATCAAAATGCAATGGACAGTTAAGGGGGCCAACGGCACATCAACCTAAATGGAAACAATTATAAAACTTGCAAAATAAAACACAAAATTCTAGAACCATCCCAGACAGCAGATGGAGATAGCAGTCGATTATAAAGCTTTAAATAAGGTAATGAAGCCTTGTGCAGCCTGGACTCAGAACTCAAGTTAAACATTACAAAGGCTTCACTGAGGTATTTAGACATTTACTATTGATTTGGCTGTAAAGTTTGTTAAGAGAAAAAAGATATATGAAGACCACTGTAGATCCCATACAGTCTGAAAGAGGGGAAGTGATAATAAATAACAAAGAAGTGGCAGAGAAGTTAAACAATATTTTTCTTCTGTCTTCAAGAAAAAGAAACAAAAAATGGTCACACGTTCCAGGGAAGGAAGCAACTTTGGGGGAGGAAGAGGAATTGTAAAAGCTTAGTATGAATGAAAAAGTAGTGCTGGAGAAATTAGTGGGGGGGGGGGTATGAATCCCAGCACCTGACAATCTACATCACAGGTGATTAAAGGAAGGGGCCATGAAGATAGTACACCTGTTGGTTGTCATTGTCTAAAATTCTGTAGATTCTAGACTCTATCTTAGCAGACTGTCTCACCCTAATCTTACACAACAAAGAGGGAGAGAGAAAGCCAGGAATGAGAGACCAGTTGGCTTAATCCTTGTAGTAGAGAAACGTTGGAGTCTATTATAAAGGATATGATTAATAGGACACTTAGAAAGTAGCAACACTATCACACATAGTCACCACAAATTTATGAAAGCAAAATTGTGTTTGACAGATGTATCGGAATTCATTGAAGATGTAACTCTTAGACTAGATGAGAGAGAATCAGTGGTATTTGGATTTTCAGAAAACTTCAGTTAGTGACATATTGGAGGTTGTACTGTGCAAAACTAAAGTTCATGGGAGTGGTGGTAACATACTGATATGGATTGAGATTTGGTTTGAGCAGAAAGAAAACAGAATAAGAATAAAAGGAGTGAAAGATGATGTCAAGTGCGGGGCCATAAGGATGAGTGTTTGGGCTATAGCTTTTCACAATATATCTCAGTGATTTGGATGACAAAATCAAGTGGAATATTTCCAAATCTGCTGATGACACAAAACTATTTGGGTTAGTTGGTGGTGAGCAGATTATAACAAGTGTTAAGGATGCTGTAGAAGTTGGTTCCCAAGCGGAATATGAGTTGCTGTTCCTGCAACCTTCAGGTGGCATCATTGTGGCACTGCAGGAGGCCCAGGATGGGCATGTCATCTAAGGAATGGGAGGGGGAGTTAAAGTGGTTTGCGACTGGGAGGTGCAGTTGTTTATTGTGAACCGTGAGGAGGTGTTCTGCAAAGCGGTCCCCAAGCCTCCGCTTGGTTTCCCCAATGTAGATGAAGCCACACCGGGTACAATGGATACAGTATACCACATTGGCAGATGTGCAGGTGAGCATCTGCTTCAGATGGAAAGCCATCTTGGGGCCTGGGATGGGGGTGAGGGAGGTGGTGTGGGGGCAAGTGTAGCACTTCCTGCGGTTTCAGGGGAAGGTGCCGGGTGTGGTGGGGTTGGAGGGGATTGTGGAGCGAACAAGGGAGTCACGGAGAGAGTGGTCTCTCCGGAAGGCAGACAAGGGTGGGGATGGAAAAATGTCTTGGGTGGTGGTGTCGGATTGCAGATGGCAGAAGTGTCGGAGGATGATGCGTTGTATGCGGAGGTTGGTGGGGTGATATGTTCTTCCTCTGCTTGGGAAAAGTCTCTTTGTTCACCTTGTTTGGATGAGTGTGGCTCCAACAATATTCAAGAAGCTTGACACCATCGTGGACATAGCAGTCCATTTAATTGGCACCACATCCACAGGCATCCATTCCCTCCACCAATGCTCAGTAATGTGTGCTACCTAAAAGATGCCCTACAGGAGCTCACCAAAGGTTCTTAGAAAGCACTTTCCAAACCCACAGTCACTTCCACCTAGAAAGACAATAGCAGCAGGTACATAACAACACTACCACCTGCAAATTTCCGTCCAACTCACTCACCATCCTGACTTGGAGATATAATGCCGTTTTTTCATTGTTGCTGTTCAAAACCCTGGAATTCCCTCCCTAATGGATATGTGGACAGTAGCGTTTCAGGAAGGCAGCTCATTATCACATTCTCAAGTGCAGCCAGGGATGGGCAATAAAATAGTGATGCCTACATGCCACAAGTGGGAAAAAATAAGTCAGGACACACTACAAAACTGAAGAAAACCAGTTGTTGTACACTGTGATATTTAACTGAAAAGTCAGAGACTATTTATAAGTAAACAAGCCATCTCACCAGCCAATGGAAGCACCCAGAGAAAGATAACTGAAGCAACGGGCTGACTCACAGAAGAGTCATAAAGATCATCTCAACAACCAGAACCTGGGAACAAAGATGACTGAACTGTCTTTCCCCACAGCCCGTAACCTATTTATCCTAGATAATAAAATGTGAGGCTGGATGAACACAGCAGGCCAAGCAGCATCTCAGGAGCACAAAAGCTAACGTTTCGGGCCTAGACCCTTCATCAGATAGGGGGATGGGGGGAGGGAACTGGAATAAATAGGGAGAGAGGGGGAGGCGGACCGAAGATGGAGAGTAAAGAAGATAGGTGGAGAGAGTGTGGGTGGGGAGGTAGGGAGGGGATAGGTCAGTCCAGGGAAGACGGACAGGTCAAGGAGGTGGGATGAGGTTAGTAGGTAGCTGGGGGTGCGGCTTGGGGTGGGAGGAAGGGATGGGTGAGCGGAAGAACAGGTTAGGGAGGCAGAGACAGGTTGGACTGGTTTTGGGATGCAGTGGGTGGGGGGGAAGAGCTGGGCTGGTTGTGTGGTGCAGTGGGGGGAGGGGATGAACTGGGCTGGTTTAGGGATGCAGTAGGGGAAGGGGAGATTTTGAAACTGGTGAAGTCCACATTGATACCATATGGCTGCAGGGTTCCCAGGCGGAATATGAGTTGCTGTTCCTGCAACCTTCGGGTGGCATCATTGTGGCACTGCAGGAGGCCCATGATGGACATGTCATCAAGAGAATGGGAGGGGGAGTGGAAATGGTTTGCGACTGGGAGGTGCAGTTGTTTGTTGCGAACTGAGCGGAGGTGTTCTGCAAAGCGGTCCCCAAGCCTCCGCTTGGTTTCCCCAATGTAGAGGAAGCCGCACCGGGTACAGTGGATGCAGTATACCACATTGGCAGATGTGCAGGTGAACCTCTGCTTGATGTGGAATGTCATCTTGGGGCCTGGGATGGGGGTGAGGGAGGAGGTGTGGGGACAAGTGTAGCATTTCCTGCGGTTGCAGGGGAAGGTGCCGGGTGTGGTGGGGTTGGAGGGCAGTGTGGAGCGAACAAGGGAGTCACGGAGAGAGTGGTCTCTCCGGAAAGCAGACAGGGGAGGGGATGGAAAAATGTCTTGGGTGGTGGGGTCGGATTGTAAATGGCGGAAGTGTCGGAGGATAATGCGTTGTATCCGGAGGTTGGTAGGGTGGTGTGTGAGAACGAGGGGGATCCTCTTGGGGCGGTTGTGGCGGGGGCGGGGTGTGAGGGATGTGTCGCGGGAAATGCGGGAGACGCGGTCAACGGCGTTCTCGATCACCGTGGGGGGAAAGTTGCGGTCCTCAAAGAACTTGGACATCTGGGATGTGCGGGAGTGGAATGTCTTATCGTGGGAGCAGATGCGACGGAGGCGGAGGAATTGGGAATAGGGGATGGAATTTTTGCAGGAGGGTGGGTGGGAGGAAGTGTATTCTAGGTAGCTGTGGGAGTCGGTGGGCTTGAAATGGACATCAGTTACAAGCTGGTTGCCTGAGATGGAGACTGAGAGGTCCAGGAAGGTGAGGGATGTGCTGGAGATGGCCCAGGTGAACTGAAGGTTGGGGTGGAAGGTGTTGGTGAAGTGGATGAACTGTTCGAGCTCCTCTGGGGAGCAAGAGGCGGCGCCGATACAGTCATCAACGTACCGGAGGAAGAGGTGGGGTTTGGGGCCTGTGTAGGTGCGGAAGAGGGACTGTTCCACGTAACCTACAAAGAGGCAGGCATAGCTGGGGCCCATGCGGGTGCCCATGGCCACCCCTTTGTCTGTAAGAAGTGGGAGGAGTCAAAACAGAAGTTGTTGAGGGTGAGGACGAGTTCGGCTAGGCGGATGAGTGTGTCGGTGGAGGGGGACTGGTCGGGCCTGCGGGACAGGAATAAGCGGAGGGCCTTGAGGCCATCTGCATGCGGAATGCAGGTGTATAGGGACTGGACGTCCATGGTGAAGATGAGGTGTTGGGGGCCAGGGAATTGGAAGTCCTGGAGGAGGTGGAGGGCGTGGATGGTGTCACGGACGTAGGTAGGGAGTTCCTGGACCAAAGGGGAGAAAATGGAGTCCAGATAGGTGGAGATGAGTTCGGTGGGGCAGGAGCAGGCTGGGACGATGGGTCGACCAGGACAGGCAGGTTTGTGGATTTTGGGAAGGAGATAGAAACGGGCCGTGCGGGGTTGGGGAACAATGAGGTTGGAGGCTGTGGGTGGGAGGTCCCCTGAGGTGATGAGGTCGTGAATGGTGTTGGAGATGATGGTTTGGTGCTCGGGTGTGGGGTCATGATCGAGGAGGCGGTAGGAGGTGGTGTCGGAGAGTTGGCGTCTGGCCTCGGCGATGTAGAGGTCAGTGCGCCATACTACCACTGCCTATTTATCCTGTCTGTTTGCCTGTCTGTAAAGGGAAGTTTTAGAAGGGGATTAGTGGCTTCATATTCAGACAGTTTAGAATTTTATCTGGAGCTGGAGTCTAATTTCTTGAAATCATTAATGATTGTTGTTCAGTACAGAAACCTCATCCATGTTTTCTATCAATCTGTGTCTGAAAGTCAGGTAAATTAGGGAAGCTTTGCTATCTTTATAAAGTCTTGAACTTTTGTAATGAATCTGGGAATAGTGGATCCTAATTTCCTGTCCAGATGGGATAGTTTCACAAATGATGACACTGTAGTGTGGGAACATGTAACACCAGAATGTGTTTAGAACACTTACCACAGATGGAATATTTTAATCCAAAAGACTGAACTGAACTTCAACAGGAAAGTCATTAGACCAATACACAGACGTTATATTTTGTAATGATTCAATTCAGAAATCAGGACAAAAACAGGTTATAAAACATTGTTGGAGTTGGTATAGTTAAAGGATAATTTATAAAGAACAGGTTAAAAAGACAATTTCCATAAATCTAGACCCAAAAATGCTCAAAGTAGCAATATTTTTGAAGCATCAGATCAGCCAACTCTTATCTATGCTGACAATTACTATTGTACTAATCACTATAATCAAGGTCGTCCCTTTTGGAGAAGGAATTATTTTACTAAACACAAAGATAGACCAATACACCACATAACTAAGTAAAAAATATAAGGCTAGACTTTGAAAAACTGTACCAAATTGTCAGGTGATGTATGTGAAAGGATACGAGAAGAGTGGCATATTGGAAACAATGTTGTAGACCTGGTGGTAAAGGCAGGTGTAGCTAAGCCCCAAAATGGTAAATGTATTCTTGAAGTTTCTAGAGCACTAACTGCAGAAAATATAGTTTCTGAGTTACGACGACTCAAATATCTAGGCAATTATCAGTATTGCTAAAATCGAGAAGGTAAAGTTCTGGTAGAACTGCATATTGGGACAAGACAGTAGAATGCAAACCAGATGAACTGATTGCAGAAGCTCATTCTGAACAGGAAATATACTCCCAGGATGTCAGCGAATTCTCTGTAAATGGACAAAATGTTATGGCCCAACATGCTGAAACATTGTAAGACTTACCATGCGAATTGTATAGTTTGTAACCAGGTGAATAAAACTTTTACTATAAAACCACCAACAGTGGTCAAAAAAGGCAGAACATTGTATAAGAATATAATTGATTTCATTGCGTCTTCACCAAATTTAAATGCTTACTAAGATGTTCTCATTTGTGTTGACCATTGCATTAATTTGTTATGGTGTATTCCCAGCAAAGACATGAAAGAATGTACACTTAGTCGTGCTCTTGGAAGAGAATTAATTCCTATTGTTGAGATACCTGGAGTATTGCACTCTGACAGATGCGTTGCTTCCATTTCTAAAGCCAAGCAAGATTGGCAAAGAGAAAAGGACCTCCCTAGTGCACAGCAGGCTCTGCCACCCTCAATCATCAGGCATGGTAGAAGGAAAAAAAAAAGGAAAGAAAGGCCAAATTAAAATATTTTTAATAAGCCACACATGAATACACCTCTCACACAACATACTTACCTAGTAACTGCAGGGATTACATGTGATAGATTAGCACAGTTACAACTTGAATGGGAGGTTACTCAAATGTCCATGAAATTGTACAGAAACAAGGAACATTGAATACGGAAAGCATTATATAGTAAAGTCTGGCTTCTCAATATAGATGAATAAGTACAAGAAAATGGAATGTGCTTACTTGGATGCTCTTAGTATCCCTGCTATGCGTTGTCTTTTGTGCTTTACTCCTCCACTCACCTTGGTTCTTTCTATTCTACTGAGGACTGTTTTCATCTAGAATAAGACAAAGCGAAAGACTGAGTGAGCTGATAAAGGTTCGCACAGCAGTTAGTGCTAGTGCAGTCAGGGCAAAGTTAGTGAGGTGTTCCAAGTGAGTGAGTGAGTGACCAGTGCAGAGGGCATGTAGGTTGTGTGATGTGGGGTGTTTAGAAAGGTGAGAATGAGTGAGAGAAGATGCTGCTTGCAGTAGTGAGAGCAGTAGAGCATGAACCGTGGTGGGAGATGGTTTTTGTGGCAGAGATAGTGATTATGATGTAGCATAAAATGGATTGTGGCACTTAACCTCATGGAGTGTAGAAGGTCATTAACTTTCATGCAGCATTGCTGGCCATTCCTCCAAAACATAGGGACAACACTGACCTGAGTGGCAACCTCAGACCAAGGTGACAAGATCTGGTAGTCCAGTCTCCTCTATGGATCCTAGGAAATGAGGGAAGCCTTCAGCTGCACCATCTTCTTTACCAAGATCTCCAGGTTTCTCTTGCATGTAGGGATGCCCCTGTCCACCCTGTCTAGGACAATTCTTTCCAAGGGAGGTGGGTGAGGTCAGAAGTAAATGATAGGATAGAGCACAAAGAGAGAGAAAGATAGTTGCACAGACAAAGGAGTTGTAATGTTCAGGCTGGGAGGGTAAATAATTGTTAATGGGGACTGTTAGTGACTATGTGCTAACAAGGCCTGGTGTGTAGGGTGGGGGGCTGGGACATGGCAGAGTTTAGGCCCTAAAATTATTGAACCCAATATTGAGCCCAGAGGACTGTAGGGCCCCCAAGTGGAAAATGAGGTGTTGTTCCTCCAGCTTGCGCTGGGCTTCACTGGAACACTGTAGCAAGCCGGAGACAGAGATGTTGCCCAGGGAGCAGGGTGGTGCATTGAAGTGGCAGGCAATAAATAGTTCACGGTCTTTTTTGCCAGCAGAATGTAGATGTTCTGCGAAGCGGTAGCCAAGTCTATGCTTTGTTTCCCCAATGTAGAGGAGACCACGTTGTGAGCAGCGAATGCAGTAGACTAGATTCTGGGAAGTGCAGGTGAAGTGTTGCTTCACCTGGAAGGTATGTTTGTGCCCTTGGAAACTAGGGAGGGAGGAGGTAAATGGACAGGTGTTGCACCTTCGCCGGTTACGGGCGAAGGTGCCGTCGGGCTGTGGGGAGATGTTGGCGGTGAAGGAAGTGTGGATCAGGTTGTCTGGAGGGAACGGTCTCTGCGGAAGGCAGACAAGGGAGGGGAGGGGAATATGTGTCTGGTGGTGGCATCTTGCTGAAAGTGGCAGAGATGGTGTCTGATCATCTTCTGAATGTGGATTCTTCTGGTGGGATGGTAGGTAAGGATAAGGGGAACCCTATCATTGTTGCGGGAGGGAAGAGAAGGGGTGAGGGCAGAAGTACGTGAGATGGGTCAGACCTGATTGAGGGCCCTGTCGACAATGGGCTTAGCCCTCCTGACTCAATATTGAGTTCAATAATTTGAGGGCCTAAAGTCTCCCATGTCCCAAACCCCCACCCCACACACCAGGCCTTGTTACTACATAGCCTGCCATTACACACTCCCTGTGGTTAGTCATTAACAGACCCCCTTAACGACTATTCACCCTCCCAGCCTGATCGTTAGCAACTCCTTTGTCTGTCCAACTGTCTTTGTCTCTCTTTGGGCTCTATTCTATCCCTACTCCCCACCATACCCACCTTCCTGTTTTCTGCATATAAACTGACATTTTCCCAGCCACCATCAGTTCTGAGGAAGGGTCACTGGACCCGAAATGTTAACTCTGTTTTCTCCTTCACAGATGCTGCCAGACCTGCTGAGCTTTTTCCAGCAACTTTGTTTTTGTTCCTGATTTACAGCATCCGCAGTTCTTTCGGCTTTACTCGACATTGATATAATCTATTTGGTTTGACAAAAGTGGATATTTCTTTGGCCTTTGATATCAATGGCACTTGCCAGCACTCCTTCAATAGGCCATCCTTAGAAAGGAACTAAGCTCTGTCAACCCTATCAATATAATCTTCTAACAGTGTAATTGGATTTTAATAAAATCTGCATTTATCTTTCTATGATCTGCATAGAATTTGGTTGATCCATCCAGTTTAGGAGCTAGCATTATCGTCGAACTCCTGCTTTGACTAAGCTCCAAGCATCTGATAGTGTTACAGGATCAGCATGTTTAGTTTTGTTTTGTTTGTAGGTCAATGTTACTGGTTTCCCAGCATTCACCAAATCTCAGTTTCCATCTGGGCTTGTTTTCCTGTCATCAACCAAAAAGGATACTGTTTTATCTGTCCTGACTGTCCCATGTCTACATCCTCTATAGCTAGGCCTCAGCTGGACTTCCCTTGATTTTAAGTGAAGCTATAAGTTTCACTCCTGCTATGTCGTTCCCGAGAAGTGTGCCAACACTATCCACAGGTACTTTCTTAACTGCCCCGATTACCACAATGGAGCTGTGAAAATCTTTCTATCCCACCCCATATGCTAACACTTTGGCTTTCATTGAACTCTTGAGAGGGAAAGCTAAATTCTTCTGCAACAAGAGAGCTTGAATAACCTCATATCGCTTAGTTTTGTTATGGGTTTGGATGTTTCCTTTGAAGAAAATGGGGCTGTCTTTCAGTTACACAAAAGCCTTTCATATCTCTCATTTACCCTGTGCACCCCTTCTACACACACAGCAGTACTTACCTCTGGTTTTTTAGCTGTAGTTAAAACTACAGTTTGATCAGTGACCTTTCCTTTTGAATTTCCTTTATGGATTCAACCTCTGAAAAGTCCCGTATGTTTCCCTCATTATTTCCAGAATTGTGAACAGAAACATTTCGGTGCCCAATTTTCACCTCTACCCTCAATACTTTCTCTTCTGAGGAGGAAACACTGGGGCATTCCCAGCTATTCATTTCTTACCTTATCTACTAGCTTCCCTTCTCTCAAACATTAAATCTGTTTAAATTTCTGTGGGTGACAGAAATGTGATTTTTTTTATGATTAGCTCACTACTGGTGCATGTGTTGTAGTTGCAACACTTGGCCCTTAAAGTGGATTCTTATTGTGAAAGGTGGTGAGTTTTCACATCCTTCTAAGAACACTGTAAGAACATCTAATTTTTCTAGCCGCTGGTGAAATTGCTTTATTTAATCCTGCTGTTTTTTTAAAATTCTGGAACTTTTGTCTATTTACCTCAAGCACAAACTCATAATTCAAAGGGCATTGGATGATACTCAGAGCGAAATAATGTATAAGGGTATGGAGAAGTGGCAAGCGATTGGTACAAGATGATGATGCCCTTTTGGGCTGAATAACCTCCTTCTGTGCCGTAGCAGTTCTGTGATTCGGTGATTGTACACCCATGTAGTTTTCTTTATAACATCATAACCTAAATTTCTGTGCTTTACCTGTCAACCTATTCTGCAAGAGCAATACCCCATCTTCCTTTGTTCAATTCATTTGTTAGATGCTGCTTGGCCTGCTGTGTTCATCCAGCTTCACACTTTGTTATCTATGAAGAATTCCTCAACATCCTTTTCCTCAAAATTTGGTAGGCCTTGATCTTAAATGTTTCTTTACTAGACTTCAAATTCAGATTCTCCCCACTAACGCCTGCTTTGGTTTTCAATGTCTCCAGTTTCAACTACATCTTTTTAAGATTATATTCATGATCCCTTACTTTCTTTCTTTTCAATTCCAGTTCTAGTTTTCTCCTTTCCATTTTGTTTCAATTCCATTTTATTGTCTTTATCTTCCTTTGTTCTTTGTTTATCTTTTTTATTTTCCCTTTGGAATTCCATCTCAAGTATTTTTCATTCCCTCCTCAAGCTCAAGTTGCTTTAACAATAAATGGCACCTTTTTCTTCTATTGATTTATGGGATGTCGGTATCACGAGCTGGCCAGTTTTTCTTGTTCATCACTAGTTGCCCTGGAGAAGGTGGTGGCGTGCAACCTCCTTGAACTGCTGCAGGTTGGCCCACAATGCCACTAGAGCGGGAATCTCAGGATTTTAGCAAAGTGACAGTGAAGGAACGGCGATATATTTCCAAGTCAGGATGGTGAGTGGCTTGGAGTGGAACTTGGAGATAGTGGTGTTCCCATATATCTGCTGTGCTTGTCTTTCTAGATGGAAGTGGCCGTGGGTTTGGAAGGTGCTATGGAGGGATCTTTGGTGAATTTCTGCAGTACGTCTTCTGGACAGTTTACGCAGTTGCTACTGAGAGTCGGTGGTGGACGAAGTGGATGCTTCTGGATGTAGTGCCAATCAAGCGGACTGCTGTGTCCTGGATGATGTTGAGCTAATTGATTGTTGTTGGGACTGCACTGATCCGGGCAAGTGGGGAGTATTCCATTCTCACTCCTGACTGTGCCTTGTAGATGGCCAGGCCTTGAGGAGTCAGGAGGTGAGTTACTTGCCGCAGTATTCCAAGTGTCTGACCTGCTCTTGTAGCCACTGTGTTTAGATGGTGAGTCCAGCTGGGTTTTTGGTGAATGATAACCCCCAGGATGTTGATATTGGGGGATTCAAAAATGGTAACGCCATTGAATGCCAAGAGGTGGTGGTTAGATCATCCCTTATTCATGATGGCCATAGCCTGGCATTTGGAACTGGGCATTAATGGAGATTGGATCCCTGGTCCCCAGAACATTAGCTGTTTTTATGGACTAATATTCGAGTGATAATATGACCAGGCCATTGCCTACCCTCTTAACTGATTCAAGTGTTTCAATGCCTGATGGAATTTTTCACTCTTATTGTTCCTCTAACTCCAAGAGCCATGCTAATACATTATATTCTCTGCCATCCTAACTTTGCCTTCTTATATCTGTAGTCACCTGCCAAATTCATCAACCTGATCTGTGAAAGTTCCCTTAAGACAGCCAGAGACATCTCTGATAGCTGCAGGAAACCCTCTGCCATTTCCAATCCCATGTCTGGAGCACAACACAGATCCATATCCATTGGATGCATTATAATTGTCTCTGCTAATAAGAACCTTCTATTTCTGACGAGTTCAGTCAAAACACACAGCTCAGTTATGCCCTACAGTTCAATCCAACATTGGACCTCAATGGTGACAAGTGAGAATCTGATCCACTGCAGAGCAGCCACCAAAGAGGTACAACAAAATGACATGTAATTGAAACGTTTGGAAGTGACTACAAAACACTGGATTATGATTAAGCAATATGTTCATCCTGACCATGACCTTCCACTAGAATTTGAAACAGAATCATAGATTATCCCTGCGAGGTCATAGAATCCCTATAGTGCAGAAACAGGCCATTCAGCCCAATAAGTTTACACCAACCCCCCCCAAAGGACATCACACATAGACCCAGCCCCCACCCAATATTTCTCATGGCAAACACATCTAACCTATACATTCCTGGCCACAATGGGGGAATTTAGTATAGCTAATCCACCTAAATTGCACCTCTTTGGACTATGTGAGGAAACCAGAGCACCCAAAGGAAACCCAGGGAGAAAATCCAAAGTCTACATAGACAGCTGCCCAAGGGTGGGATCGAACCCAGGTTTCTCCAGGCTGTAAGGCCACAGTGCTAATCACTGAGCCACTGTGCCACCTCAAGTATGATATCAATCTATGACCATCTTCTCTACAAGAACATCATTTTACAAACATTTTAGTACCACTGTGAAAATTCTGCATGAACAATAATGAAATACAACTGCTTTGTTAACTATTTAGAAGCAAATACTGCAAGAGGCAGGACTAGGATGTGCTGTCTCCAGGGACATCTTCCTTTTGAAATATTATCACCAGCCACCGATGGGCAACAGAGCCAACTTCATACAGAACATGCTGCCACATACACAATCATTTTAAGAATTCCGTTGTTGCTCACACACCAGCATAGCTTCTTATTAGTCATCAGTTTCAAGATTTGAAATTTCAGCAAGACTTACAGAGCCTTAGGCCAGAACGGTTGACTTGTTATGGCAATTGATCACTCTTCAGTTTGGGCATTATTTGTGAATGTCTTGTGTTGCGAAGTTGGGTGGAGTACTTATGGGTTAGGAAGCAGGAAGTTAGAAACTGGTGTTCGTGAAATGCTAGGAGCAAGGCAGTGCATGGTCCCTTTAAAAGATGATGTGCTTTTTCCCTGCTTAGAGATTTTAAAAAGACGTCTGTGAGTAGCTTGAAAGTTTGCAAAAGCATAAAGAACACACAAATGTTTCAATTTGGATCCAAAGGCCATACAGTTAGCATGCCAAGCAGCAGTTTCATTTTGTTACAAAGACAATAAATTTTGAATTTAGCCAATCAATTCTACCCAGGCACTTAGATTCCAAAAACTAAATTGTTACTTGTTGATTGTAAAGTGGGCGTCAGGGATTTATTTTGTTTAAGCACCAGAAGTTGCTCAAAGGCAGGTTACACCACTTTTCACACTCCTTTTACAGATTATAGGGCAAGGTGCTCCTCTTTTGGATGTTTCAGTTTTAGTTCCTAGAGGACGATCAACTTCTGCTTTCTAACACTTTAATTTAGACAGGGAGAATGTAACGGGACCAGTAAAAATTTCACAAACGCACAGATTTCAGACCTTAATGAAGAAAGATTCACATATCACGTTACAACAATTGACAGTCACAGATCATACTGAGCGCAATTGTCAAACATGCTTCATCTATTTGGAACACTGAAGAATTCTTTCAGAAAAGGAAGGAGGTATAAAGAAAAGTCATCAAATTGATAAACAGATTAAGGTGTTGAATTTATAAAAATCTGAAATGTTTCCTGGAATAAACTATTAAACAGTGTTATAGATAGTTGGGTGATGCCAATGGCCTGTTAGATTATTTACCATGAAACAGACTGCTTGAAAAGAGATCATCATAATCCATCAAGGATTTTACCTTTCATGAAATTCAACAAGAATTAAAAGTAGCTCTCTTCTAGACCCACAGAAATGTCTTTGAATCAGAATAGCCATATTTTAACTGCACATAATATTGACATCAGTAAAAGATGTCTATAGCTTTCTCTATCTGAAAGTAAGTTTAAGACAAAGACACTTCACCTTACAAAATAATTACACTGGACTGTGAGTATCATGTTGTTGATGTTTACTTTTTCTATAGATGCATTTGAAGATTGCATTTAAATTTGAAGTACATTTGTTATAACCGTCTTTGATACAAACTCTACGACGTAGTACTTATTGCAGTAATGTAATCCAGATTTGATCCTTATAATAAAAGCGCATAAGAAAGTATTAAAATGTTGTAGTCTCACACTTAGTTTTCCCACATTCTCCACATTCGAAACAGATAAGAATATCTTGGAATTAGGGTTTTAAATATTGATTTTTGGTTAAATTTCTGCAATAATACATCTATAATTGTTTCGGAGGTTGTTTAGGGAGCAATTGCTACAAGTACTGGATAGGTTTGTCCCACTGAGGCAAAGAAAGGATAGTAAGGTGAAGGAACCTTGGATGACAAATCATCTGGAATACCTATTCAAGAAGAAGGAAGCTTACTTTAGGTTGAGGAAGCTCTAGAGGTCTACAAGGTAGCCGAGAAGGCACTGAAGAATGGACTTAGGAGTGCTAGAAGGGGGTTTGAAAAAAATCTTGGTGGGTAGGACCAAGGAAAACCCTAATGCGTTCTTTGCTTATGTGAGGAACAAGAGGATAGCCAGAGTGAGGGTGGGGCCTATCACGGATAGTGGAGCGAACTTGTGCGTGGAGTCGGAGGAGGTGGGGGGCGTCCTTAATGAATGCTTTGCTTCAGTATTTACTAGTGAGAGAGACTTTGATGTTTGTGAGGACAGTGTGAAACAGGTGGGTATGCTCAAACAGGTTGATGTCAGGAAGGAGGATGTGCTAGAAATTTTGAAAAACATGAGGCTAGCTAAGTCCTCTGGGCCATACAGAATATACCCAAGGTTTCATCGGGAAGTGGGGCAAGAGATTATTGCCCCTTTGGCAATGATCTGTGTGTCCTCACTGTCTACTGGAGTAGTGCCAGAAGATTAGAGCATGGAAAATGTCATTCCCTTGTTCAAGAAAGGGAATAGGGATAATCCTGGGAACTACAGCTAGGTCAGTCTTTCTTCTGTTGTGGGCAAATTATTGGAGAGGATTCTGAGAGATAGTATTTATGATTGTTTGGAAAAGCCCTATTTGATTAGTAATAGTCAGCATGGCTTTGAGAGGGGCAGGTCATGCCTCACAAGCCTTGTTGAATTCTTCGAGGATGTGGCAAAAAACACTGAAGGCAGAGAAGTGGATGTGGTGTATATGGATTTTAGCAAAGTATTTGATAAGGGTCCACATAGTAGGCTCATTCAGAAAGTAAAGAGGCATGGGATTCAGGGAAATTTGGCTGTCTGGATATAAAACTGGCTGTCCAATAGAGGACAGCGGGTGGTAGTAGATGGCAAGTATTCAGCCTGAAGCTCACTCACCAATGGTGTGCTGCAGCGATCTGTTCTGGGACCTCGACTGTTTGTGATCTTTATAAATGACGAGGATGAGGAAGTGGAAGAGATAATAGGAACTACAGATGCTGGAGAATCCAATATAACAAAGTGTGAAACTGGATGAACACAGCAGGCCAAGCAGCATCTCAGGAAGTGGAAGGGTTGGTTAGTACGTTTGCCGATGACACAAAGATTGGTGGAGTTGTGGGCAGCGTGGAGGGCTTTTGTAGGTTGCAACGGGACATTGACGGGATGCAGACCTGGGCAAAGAAATGGAATTCAACCCAGAAAAGTGTGACGTGGTTCATTTTGGAAGGTCGAATTTGAATGCAGAATACAGGGTTAATGGCAGGATTCTTGGCAGTGTGAAGGAAGAGAAGGATCTTGGGGTCCACGTCCATAGATCCCTCGAAGTTGCTACCCAAGTTGACAGGGTTGTAAAGAAGGCATATGGTGTGTTGCTTTTCATTGGCAGGGGAATTGAGTTTCAGAGCCGCAAGGTTATGCTGCAGCTGTATAAAACCCTGGTTAGACCACACTTCGAATATTGTGTTCAGTTCTGGTCACCTCATTGTAGGAAGGATGTAGAAGCTTTAAAGCGGGTGCAGAGGATGCTGCCTGGACTGGAGGACAGGTCTTATGAGGAAATATTAAGGGAGCTAGGGCTCTTTTCATTGGAGTGAAGGATGAGAGGTGACTTGATAGAGGTTTACATGATGATGAGAGTCATGGATAGAGTGGATAGCCAGAGACTTTTTCTCAGGGTGGAAATGACTACCTCGAGGGGACATAACTTTAAGATGGGGGAAGGTATAGGGGAGATGTTAGAGGTAGGTTCTTCGCACAGAGAGTGGTGGGCATGTGGAATGTGCTGCTGGCAGTGGTAGTGGAGTCAGATGCTTTAGAGACTTTTCAGTAACTCTTGGATAGGCACATGGAGGATAGTAAAATGTAGGGTATGCAGGGTAGTTTGATCTTAGTAGGATGATAGGTCGGCACAACATCGTGGGCTGAAGGGCCTGTACTGTGCTGTACTGTTCTGTGTTCTATTGTTCTATGTCCTATAATTATTTTCTGTGCTCTGGAAGCATTTTGCTAGGTTGAAAACTCCTGAGATGGGGGATGGAATATTTCATCGTGGAACCATTATATTGCCAGTAATGCTGATTTGGTAAACTTAATGAACTGAAATTTCTCTTTGCTGAGGTTATGGCCCAATGATAAATTTAACTGGACAGGGTTACCTTGCCGGGGGGAACAAAGTGCAAAACTTGGCTTCTGTTTGGCTGAAAGCGTTAGGGAGAGGGCGGGGGTGGGTGGAATTTCCACCAGAGGTCCTGAATCCCAGGGAAGGTTTAAGTCGCTGATGGACACTATTCCATCAGACCCTTATGTGGGACTCCTGCCTGTTCTCAAACTGGAAGAGCAAGGCTGCTGTCAACAAGATTAAATTTCATTCTCTACCTTCAGTGTATTTTATTGCAAATATATTCACAACTCACAATGGCATAAAACCAGTGGCAAACTCCAAACTAAAAGCACTCCTTGACAAATAGTATTCAGCACAAAACCTTAAAACACTAGTAGGTGGCTACTTTTGTTGATGAAACACAGCACACTCAAGGGAACACACCTGGAGACCGCTTTTGAATTCCGGCGTTAAAAAGCAATCTTGGAAAGAATTCAATAGTTCCCATGCAAGGAAATTACATCTCTTCAAAAAAAATACAGCTGCAAATAATGGAAGCAATACTCAGCTTGCTGTGTGATGTCAAAGTGCATTCATGAATAGAGTATTCATTCTCAACAGCACTTCACAATTACTTCTGATGAGAAAATTGTTGTCTTTATATTTGATTCTCCAAATGTTTTAACAACTGTTGCAGTGTGCCCAAATAGTTTTTTTTCCTCCTCCCTCACTCTTCGGCTCAAGGTTATTGTGTGCAAGTTGCTAGAAATGAGAGGTCAACGAGGCTTTTGAAACAATGGGAACAACAGTCTACCTCCTTAACTGTGAGCATTAAAGGATTAAAGGAAGAAAAAGGGGATCAACAGTGTAAGGAAATCAGGGTTAATTAGAATGAAATAATGAGAGAGAACAAGAAAGTTTTGTTTTCTTCAGACCTGAAGTTCTAAAGACTCATAAAAAGAATGACAAAGGTGTGAGATCTTTGGTGGCAACTAATATGCCACTTCAGATTCCATTGCAATGTGCATTTTCTGATCTTATTTAAATTTGATCATGCATGAGTTTTCTCACTGCAGCACTGCACTTTATTTAACAATAACCTTTCATTTAAGTTCTAGCAATCTTTTTAAATCTTCAAATCAAAATATGCATACGGTAATTGGAACATTCGCTACTATTTTACTAGGTACAGGAGGGAAAATGGAGCATGAGTGCCTTCCCTCAAACATGCAAGCCTCCAACAGTTCTGGAAAGCAGAGCAAAGTTTGCGGATGATACTAAAATAGGTGAGAAAGCAGGCAGTGATGAGGAAATGAAGTTTACAAATAGATATTGATAGGCTGGGAGAATGGGCCAGCAATCTGCAGATGGAGTTTAATGTGGATAAGTGTCCATTTTGGCTGGAGAAATATAAAGCAATTATTATTTAAATGATAAGTGTGTCAGTGTTTAAGGACCTGGGAATCTATGAGTAAGAATTGCAGAAAGTGGGTATGCAGGTGCAGCATTTAAGGAAGGCAAATGGAATCCTAGCATTTATTGCAAAAAGGATTAGATTATAAAAGTGAGGAAGTGTTGTTGAACTTATGTAAGGCATTGGTATGACCACACCTGAAACAATGTGTCTAGTTCTAGTCTTCTTACTTGAGAAGGATATAGAACATAGAACATAGAACAGTACAGCACAGAACAGGCCCTTCAGCCCACAATGTTGTGCCGACCATTGATCCTCATGGATGCACCCTCAAATTTCTGTGACCATATGCATGTCCAGCAGTCTCTTAAATGACCCCAATGACCTTGCTTCCACAACTGCTGCTGGCAACGCATTCCATGCTCTCACAACTGGCATATGGTGGCATTCAAAACAGTTAAGAACTTCACCAGGTTGATTCCAAGGATGTCGTAAGAGGAGCAGTTGAATAGCTTGGGTTTAAAAAGAATGAAGGGAAATCAGACTGAGGTAAATAAAAAGCTGAAGGGGATTGATAAGATGGACATTTGGTAAGGTGGAGGTCGAACAGATGCTCCCCCTAGTGAGACAGATAGTCTCGAACAAAAGGTGATAGACAGACTGAGAGGGGGTAGATTCAGAACTGACATGAGGAGAAACATCTTCTCTCGGGGGTTGTGAATCTGTGGAACTCACCACCCCTTGTGCACGGTGGAGGCAGAATCAATCAATAGATTCAAGAAAGAAATAGATATGTTTCTGATAAAAAGTGGGATAAAGGGCTGTGGGGACCAGATGGGAAAGTGGAGTTGAGACAAGGTAAGATCGGCTGTGATCATATTAAATGGCAGAGCAGGCTGAGAGGGCTGAATTGTTTAGTCCTGCCCTAATGTTCTTCAAGAAAAATTGCGTTGTTGTGTCATCCCCAATGCACAGAAAGACGCCTCTTAAGTGCTTTACAGCAGCCTCAAGCATTTGTTTAGAGTCTTTTACATAATTAAACATTCCATGGCATGTCACAGGAGAGATTTGACAAAGATTTACCAAGTGTAACAATCAGCCACATAAGGAAACAGTGGGACAGATGATCAAGTGTTTGGACAGGGATATGTTTATGATAATGTCGCAGAAAGGAGAAAGCAAGCAAGATTTAAGAGCTGTCATTTCTGAGCTTCGGGTTAAATTTTAACGTTTAGCTGAAGACATGCTCTCCAGTACCATAGAGATTAGAGTCATCAATGCACAAAAGGCAAGAATTGAAAATGCTGATACCTTGGAGGATGTTGAGCTGAGATTTGTTAAAAAGGTGGTGAGGAATGAGGTTATGGAAGGACTGGAAAACAAAGACGAGAATATTAAAATTGATGCCTTCAGAATAGGCGGTAAGTAGAGGTCAGAAAGCATTGGGGTGACAAGTGAATTCATATGAGTCAGGATAATTAATAATAAGATGTTTGCTTGACTTTAAATTTCTAAAACGTGCCAGATGAGAAACTGACCATGCTGGAAGATACCGGGCTGATCAAGCCTGGAGGTAACAAAGATATGGCTGAGGGTTTCAGCAGTAGATGAACTGAGAACATGCTGTAACCTATCACAAGCAGAAAAGGAAAAAAAAATCAGTAAACAATTGGGGAGAACATAAAGTATGAGTTGGACAAGGAGCACAGGAGGGATAATACGTAGACATTTAAAAATACGCAAACAAGATGAGGGGGTATATGTGGAGTGGTGGCGTGGGAAGGCAATATTCCCAAAGGGAAGCAGTACACAGGCTAAAAAGGCAACCAACAGGTGTGAATCCTTGCAAGAGGCTGTAGCAAGCCTTGAAGCAAGAGGATCCCAATGCAGAGCCACTGAAACTCCTTCATCTTCCTAAGTTGCTAACCACGTGTTGATTATCTGCTTAGGATCACAGAGAAGCATTTATATCGTAGACTGTTGTGTTGTTCACATGCTCAGGGAGTAGAAGAGTCTCTTAACAGTAGGAATGAAAAGGCAGCAGCTGGAGATCACTCACTTGAGGGAAGAAAAGAAGTGGGAAAAGAGCAGTAAATAATAATCAGGAGCTGTGAGAGCATAACAAAGAAGACAGAGAATGTGAAGGGTTAGAAACTCAAGAAGTGACAAGAACAGAGGAGAGAAAGACAGGTGAAACAGGGAATTTAGGAAGCTAGCAAAGACAGAAATAACGGAACGCAAAAATGAAGAGTAATAAATAGGCTAACATTCAGGCAAGTTCCCGTCAAGGCAAGAACAAGTCAGCAATGTTACTGCTGAAAATTGATAAATGGAGATGACTGTCCTCCGATCAGAGCAACAAAGAAGAATAAAAGCTGTGTAAATGGAATCACTATGGTTACAGTGAAATCTGAAAGCTTTCACAGCAACATCTTCTAAAGATTCTTGGAAGCAATAAAATGATTTTGACAATATATGTACACAAAATTAAAATAATATGAATGCTGGAAAGCTTAAATTTTAAAAAAAGACAATGCTGAAAGCATTCAATGATTTCTCTCTCCTCAGTGACCTTTCATCAGACATTTTTATAGATGCTGACTAGATTGGCTTTTATTCCGAATATAATGCCCCCTCTCAAAACACATTTGGGCCTAATCATTTCTGCTAAAGGAGAAGCTCTTTGTCTTTGCAAAAAGACACAGGAATACAAATCTGGCAGTCTTGTCCCAAATCTGGTTCTCAAGGGTATGAAGCGGCATAGTAAAGGGGCATGTGGTGGTCTGGGTTGACGTTGATGGGAACTTGAGGTGAAAGAATATAAGGACTGGAGAGTTGATTTATAAGACCACACATGGAGTACTGTGCACAGTTTTGGTCTCCTTATTTCAGGCAAGATACTATTGCCGCAGAGGGAATGCCACAAAAGTTCATCAGACATGTTCATAGTTTGACTAGCCTATGAAGAGAAATTGGACAAACTTGGCCTGTATTCTTGAGAATTTTAAAGAGTGCGAGTTGATCTCACCAAAACTTAATAAATACTGAAAGGAACAGAAAGGGTAGAAGCAAGTAAGAAGTTGATCGGGGAATCTAAAATCAGAGTGCACAATTTAAAAATGACAGGAATGCTACTTAGGCCTGAGATGAGGTGAAATTTTGTTATTCATAGAGTTGTGAACCTTTGACAATCTCTAGCCCTGAGGGCTGAGGAAACTCAATCTTTGAGCTCGCTTGAGATAGAGATTGGTCATCAAAAATTTATCAATGTCTTACAGGGTTTTGGGGATTTTGTGCATGAAAGGAATTGATAATTCAATCAGCCATGATTGCAGGTGATGAAGCAGGCTTGATGGGCTGAATGGTCCACTCCATGACGATGATGGATGGAACATTCTCAGGCCCTGAGAATGTGGGCTATGCTGAAAAAGTTGGGAAAACTGGTTGAAGTGCTAAATAATGACCTTCTTGTAGTCGAGGTAACATGTCCCATTCTCCAACAAAGTGTCAGATGACGAGGCAGAGATTTCAGTAATGAGTGGTAAAAAGCCTGTTGCCATGAATTATTGCTCATTATTATCCTCAATACCACCTATAACCATGCCTTTTTTTAGGTAGTTTCCCACCATCCCATCCACTAGATAGAAATTAGAATTAAGATTTCCTGCCATGAAAGTCAGAACATGACAAAAAGTCATGTCTGAGGCAGCGTGGTCCAAATAGAGTTGCTGTAGTCCTGCAGATGTGGTGTCAGGTTACACAAACCCACCTGATTCTTCTATGTCTGCTTGAGTATGTCAATATAGTCACCAACTGCTGGCACCATGAGATCTGTTCCTGCCTGGGAATATGCAGGCTACACAGCCATGGTCCCTAATCAATCCTTTCCTTTATTCATTCACGTGATAAGGGCATCACGAGCTCGGCCAGCATTTATTGCTCATCCCTAATTGCCCAGAGGGCAGTTAAGAGTCAACCACATTGCTGTGGGTCTGGAGTCACAGGTAGGCCAGACCAGGTAAGGATGGCAGTTTCCTTCCCGAAAGGACATCAGTGAATCAAATGGTTTTTTTCCGACAATTGACAATGGATACATGGTCATCATTAGGTTCTTAATTCCAGATACTTAGTGATTTCAAATTCCACCGTCTGCCATGGCAGGATCAGAACTCTGATTCCCAGAACATTATCTGGGTCTCTGGATTAACAGTCCAGCGATAATACCACTAGGCCATTATCTCCCCTGACTATCAATGAACAGTCATTCAGGATTGACAGTGGCCCACACCCTGAATGGCCTGGAGAGATAACTCTAAATCAGGAGTGACCAAACCCCTGACTGATCTATATGCATCTCCCCGACTGACTCATTGCTTATCTCTGGACCGTTATACTGAAACTCTCGGACTGACCATGGCTCACTCCCTGGACTGTAGTGATATTGATCAGCTGACCCTTGATTGCCCAAGCAGTCGAATGACTGTCTCAGCCCTTGGACTAAGATTGGGCAATTGTAGTTTACCATGTCAGTACACTTGACTGAAGATGGTCCCTGTTGATTTGACTGAATCTTAGAGTTTGAGAAATGACCATTTGGTTGAAGCATATTGAGTGTGCTTACAACATAAGCTGCCGTCACATAGGACATTGATATCGTATGGTGCCATACAGAAATACGTTCACACACTTGGCTAATCACTACTGGTACCCATGACAGGCACTTAGCTTTGTGCCTTCTCTAAAATGCAAAGCAAGACAGAAGTTTTGAAAGACTTTGAGTTCTGAATGAGTTAGCAAGGCACAAAAAGGCAAGGAAAGGCAGAGATACTGTAAGAACCAAGTAGGCATAAAGTGAATAAGTACTGAGAGACCAAGCTAATTAAAACATACAAAGCAACAAAAACTAATGGCAGTCCCAAGGATTAGGAACATTTTAGCAATCAGCAGCTAATGATTAAAAAGCTAATAAAGATAAAGAGAAGTAAATTAACAAGAAATATAAGAACAAACAACAAGAGCTTCTACGTGTACAGGAAGAGGAAGAGGGTAGCTAAAGTTTGTGTGGGGCCTTTGGAGGATGAAACTGAAGAATTAACAATTAGGAACAGGAAAATGTCAGATAATCTTAACCAACATTTTCCATCGGTCTTCATAATGGAGGACATTATAAACACCCCAAAGATAACAGATGAGCAAGGTTTTAATGTGAGGGATGATCATGTGACAGCTTTTATCATAAGGGTCAAAGTTTTTGACCAACTAGGAGGGCTAAAGGCAGATGGGTCACCGGGATCGGATAGCCCAGGTTGAAGCATTGATTAAAATATTCCATAACTTACTGGATTCCATGAGGTTTGCAATGGATTCAGAAACTATCAATGTGATACCCTTGCTCAAGAGAGGAGTCAGACAAAGTCAGAAACCATAAGCCAGTTGGCTTAACATGTGCCATTTGGAAAATATTTGAGTCCCAGATCATTCAGAAAAGCTCATGTAATGAAGGAGAGTCAACATGATTTTATTAAAGGGAAATCACACTTGAAAAGTTTGCTAGATGATTTGTTTGAAGATATAACAAGCAGAGCTAATAAAGGAGACATTTGTAGTGTGGTTGAATTTTAAGAAGGTATTAAATAAGGTGCCACATAAAATGATATTGCACAAGGTAGGAACTCAAAGTATTGGGGTAATGTTTTAGCATGGATTGAGAATTGGTTAACACACAAGAGACAAAGAGTTGGATCTAATGGACATTTTTCAGGTTGGAAAGTTGTGGGAATGTCACAAGGATCAGATGTAGAGCATCAATTATTCTCTATCTATATTATTGACTTGCAGGAGGACACAGAGAGAGTATCTTTGACTGTTCATGATACGAATTTAGAGGATGTGTTACCTATAAATCAACATCTTTCTGCACTCAATCCAGAGAATTTAGCTCAAGTGAGAGAAGAAATTATGTTCATGATGGACAATGGTATTACTGAACTAAGTCATTGTAGCTGGAAGTCTCCTGTCGTGGTGGTACTGAAACTGGATGGGTCGTAAAAATTCTATATTGATTAGCACAATGTCATTTCAAAGAAAGCGGACTAATATCCTATTCCAAGACTGGATAACTGTATTGAAAGAACTCAGCCAGCACAACATGCTAAAAGGACATTGGCAATTTCCATTTCCTGATAGGGCTAAAGAAGTTTCAGTTTTTGTAACACCAGATGGACCTTATCAATACAAATTCATGGCATTTAGAATGAAAAATGCACTAACTATATTCTAATGATTAGCTATAAAGTCATTAGTGGATAATTTAATTGCATGGTTGACATTGATGACTTGATTATGTTCCAGGCAAACCTGGAAAGAACATTTATACCAGAGATAGTAGGAACTGCAGATTCTGGAGAATCTGAGATAACAAGGGATAGAGCTGGATGAACACATCAGGCCAAGCAGCATCAGAGGAGCAGGAAGGCTGACGTTTCAGGCCTAGACCCTTCTTCAGAAAATGGTCCGAAACATCAGCTTTCCCCCTCCTCCGATGCTGCTTGGCATGCTGTGTTCATTCAGTTAACCCTAACCCTAACCTTGTAATCTAAGAACATTTATACCATCTGGCTAAATTGTGTGGTCGGTTACAATGACTCAAGTCAGTTATAAATCTGGCTAAAAATGAATTTGCAAGAGCAGAAATGACTGACTTGGGCCATCCTGTAGGGCAATGCTAAGTAGCACCCAGAGAAACAGATGTATGGACTATTTTGGATTTGGCAGTTGCTGGGGCTGCCAATGACTGAGGCAGCACAAAGTGACTAAAAGTGGTTCTCAGTTGATATAAAATGGCCAAAGTTTAATGATACTTTAACAGAGCTTTATTTTTGATCACATGCTTGCCCTGCACTTCCGCACTGTAATGACTCCCTTGGCAAATTTGTAAAAGAAAGGCAGAAAATTCAAATGGATGCAAAATGGTCAGAATGCCTTTGACAAACTGCGCTGACAACGGCATTGGTTTTAGCAGCATCAAATTACAGGAAGCCATTCAAACCGGCTGTTGATGCCAGCACCATCCACATGGGTGTTATTTCATTACAAGATAAAACAGGCATCAAAGAGCCTGTCAGTCAGTTTTCAAAGGAATTGCATGTTAACAGAAATACTAATAATAAATCAAGACATCGAGAGTTGTTTCGGCTCTACAGTAGTTTGAAATCTATGTCACAAATAATAGTGACGAAACTGTTATTTGTATGGATGACAGCCCTTTGATTTCTTGAAAGGACTTTGGGACAAGAACTTATGGTCATTTTGGCAGAATTTGATCCTCCAGCATACAATTTAGAAATCATTCAACTGCCTGGAAAGACTATGTTATAGTGAATGCTTCATCAAGAACACATTTGAAGGAAAGTAAGATCTGTAATTGGACTGCTTAACATAAAAAATGGTTGGCGTGGAACTCATTGTGCACCTAATGTCGATGCATAATAGTTGTTAATGTAACATAAATAGAGTTAGAAGAGTCTTTGATAAGAAGTGAAAGCTGTTGAGCACATTTTTTCGTTCTTCATTTTGGGGGCTGAGGAAAGGTGTGTGATTTATGAATAAAAACATCATGTTTAGAATTTGGATTTGAACAAGTGACATATGGGTATTGGTTACTTCTGTGAAGAGTTTTAAAAAAGGATCAGCGAGCAGGCAACTGAAAACTCACATACAGTTCTAGCAGCAGTAAGAAAAACATCAAGAAAATCTCTGAAAAAGGGAGGACAAAGGAAAGATGTACTGCAGCTTCCAAACCCAGCTTCAATCCCCAGCAAACAACTGTTCCTGAAAACTAAAAACTAAATTTCCTGGTTCTATGGGAGCTTGACCCTACCCTTTCAGGCTGTTTCTATTTTTCGAAATATAAAAGCAAAACCCACTAGGCTTCACAAGCTGTTTACTTTATTGGCTTTGGAGCAGGCATTCTATTCTGGTCACCACATTACCAAAAGGATGTGGATACTTTGGAGAGGGTGCAGAGGAGGTTCGCCAGGATGTTGCCTGGTATGGAGGGTACTAGCCATGAAGAGAGGTTGAGTAGATTAGGATTATTTATATTAGAAAGACAGAGGTTGAGGGGGACCAGATTGAGGTCTACAAAATCATGAGGGGTATAGACAGGATGGATAGCAAGAAGCTTTTTCCCAGAGTGGGGGACTCAATTACTAGGGGTCACGATTTCAAGGTGAGAGGAGGAAAAGTTTTTAAGGGAGAAATGCGTGGAAGGTTCTTTACACAGAGGGTGGTGGGTGCCTGGAACGCCTTGCCAGTGGAGGTGGTAGAGGCTGGCACGATAGCATCATTTAAGATGTATCTAGACATATACATAATGAGCAGGAAGCAGAGGGATACAGATCCTTGGAAAATAGCTGACAGGTTTCGATAGAGGATCTGGATCAACACAGGCTTGGAGGGCCAAAGGGCCAGTTCGTGTGCTGTAATTTTCTTTGTGCTTTGTTCAAGACTATCCGGCATTTCTGTCGCAGCCTTTCTTCATAAAAACACCAAAACAAAATACACCTCCTAAAACCATTATATTGTCATGCTCTTGACACATGCATGTGCACTATGTACTGGTTAAATTTGTGTAATGCGCAATTAAATGAGTTCAGCTTTAACGTGTTGAGACCATGAAGATGGGAACATGAAGGAGAAGAGAAGGGAGGGCTTTGAAGAGGAGAAAAGGCATGGCTGTTGAGGAGGTAGTTGCTGACGGGATCTTGTGAAGAGTTGAGTCGATGTGATGGGGGTTGCCCTCTCTTTCCCATTCATAGCCCCCTTGCCTTCACAGCAACCCCATCACAGATCCTTGTCCTCACTGGCCCGTGTCCTCACAGCCCCCATTCTCACTCTCCTTTTTGCTATCCTAACTCTCTGCCAATGTCCTCCCTACCCCTCTCTCCCTCATTACTCCTGTGTCAAACTCTCTTTCCATAATGTGCTTCTGCTTTGCAAACTTGCAGTTTTTTGCATGTGACATCATTGGAAATCCTCGTGATAATGTAACATTTTTGGACTGGCATACACATGTGATTACAAGGATGTCACATGTCAGCAGATATTGGCTTAATCAAATTACCTCTTACTTTTCTAAACTCTTCTAATCTTCAGTGAAACCAAGCCCCACCTGTATGTGCTTTCCTCATCAGACAACTCATTCATTCCAAGTTGTTGTTATGTATATTGAGAGTTTGGGACTGGAAATGGTTTTTCTGTTTTAATGGGCTTTTCAATTTGTTAATACCACTTTGGAGCCACACCAGTTTAGGATATCATGTTGGTTTCTGCTTGAGATATGGGAGAGGTTTACATCCTCAAAGGAAGACAAGTGATCCACAGGCAGCCATCTTTTGCAGCCTATTGTGCTCAGTTGCTTACATATACCAATTAGTTTGAAGTTCAGAAAATACTGAGGCTCAAAACCCACCAATCCTGATTTCAAACTATTCCTAATAAAAGGAATACAAGTGAAAGTACAAGTGCAGTCTTGGAGGGCCGAAGGGCCTGTTCCTGTGCTGTAGGTTTCTTTGTTTCTTTGTTCTTTGTTCTTGAAACCCCAGTTAATGTCTCCTCCTGGATTTAGGCTAGCTGCTTGAATTTCATAGCCTGTAACATTTGAATAATTATTTATCCCTCTAATATTAATTCAATTGGAACTCACACTGCCATATCATTGTAAATGGAAATTCCCTCAATGTAGGTATTTGTAAATGTTGTCTGGGAAAATCACAGATAATGTTGGGCTTTTTATCTCATATTGCAGCCCTCATAAATTTGAACATTTTTCAGAGTGAGGACATGTCTCATTCTGCCAGTCTGTACCAATGGAATTAATGATTTGTGTAGGACTATATTTATTATTTGGCAATAAAATATTTCTATAACATTTTACTAAGATTTTCAATATCATAAGTAATAAAGTAAGCTTAAACTACTATTGAAAATTCGATGGAAATACTTGTTTACTTGCTGTAGCAAAGAAAATATATGTGGACTCTATATCTCATAGTCCCAGCATGTTTATAAAAATTGTATTAAGTACATGGGAAATTTTGTTTTTTGTGGAAAAAAAAGACATCATGCCTGGTCATAAATAATGTGTTTTAGCTTCTAGGGAACTGCACAAGTAAATCTGACAGCGTCGTGTTAGATTCAATAGTAAAGATGGAGAACATGCAAATAGCGTGAACTTTTTTGCCAAATTTATTCCAAAATAGAGCATTAATTTAGTCTCCGAATCTTCATCACACCTTTTTCCTTAGATACAAATGCAAGCTGGGTCAAACAGTAGTTACTCATTGTGGTATCAGTGAAGGCTGTCTCTATCTGTGGAGAAATACTCTGAGGACAATTTTAGCCTCAAGTGCTTTGCAACTCCCACCAGCTAAATAGACTGAAGCACATGACAGGAATGAATGAGATTGTATGAAAAGTATTTTCAGTATCAAGCTCCAGGAAACAGAATGGCAAACTCATTTTTATTCGGTTCTCTGCCAGTGGGTCTGAAAGAGTTTGTTGGGAAGAAGTCCACAGAATTCCTCCAAGGCCTTTCAGCTTGTCCTCCCACCTGACTTTTACAATGGTGAAGGCTTTGGGGTTTCATGTTGATTACAATATCCTGAGTTCTTGTCAATACCTTGAGAGTTAGAGACAGTCAAGGTATTAATGTTTGAATGATCCATTCAATACAGTTTTGCAGTTACATCAGTCAGGGATATTCCATGCTTAGGCTGACCCATCCTCCCTTCTCCCAGTTGCAGCTCTTAAGTGTCCAATAAAGGGGCTGATGCCTCAATTCTCTGGCTAGCAGGAGGAGTTCAACAGCAGGGAGGAAGTCAAAAATGTGACCCTGCTCAAGCCCCGGCGTAATGCTCTCAGGCAACTACCTCTTCATAGTTCCAAAGACCTTGCTTTCATTCTCTGCGATGCCAAAATTAACTGGCCCAAGACTCCAGGACGTAGATTCTAAGGACTACTTGCTGTAGCAGTTGTCTATACTGCAATTTCTGGCACAATTGGCACAAGGGAGTTTATGCCAAACGAGTTGGGTTGCAACTCTCTCATACAGAACTTTCTCCAGGGGGTCCAAAGCCCCATTTCCAGACAATTAATATTCCCTGGAACACTAAATGGCTGTGGTGCAGTCACGGCAGCTGTGCTGATGCATTCCTCCACCAAATCTTCAGATGGTGAGCTGCGAAACCCTGCCTTTTGAAAAGCCCTGGCCCAGGTCATTTTTACAATGTAAGTTATTGACACAAGCCAGAAATATTTGAAAACAGCGGCTAATTTATCTTTAACTGAACCATTTTCCCATCCATTTTAGAACAATGTTAAGTCAAAGTAGCAGGGTTATTCTGAAATATTGTAACTCAAACATGTATTGGACTGAATAAAATAATGTTATATTTTGCCTCAAAGACCGAGAGTTGCACAATGCCATTCCTAGTTGATAACTGGATTAACCAGAATCAACTAAACAGTAAGAACATAAAAATAACAATGAGGAAGAAATAAACTGACAGGTATGATAGATAATGGGAACTGCAGATGCTGGAGAATTCCAAGATAATAAAATGTGAGGCTGGATGAACACAGCAGGCCAAGCAGCATCTCAGGAGCACAAAAGCTGACATTTCGAGCCTAGACCCTTCATCAGAGAGGGGGATGGGGAGAGGGAACTGGAATAAATAGGGAGAGAGGGGGAGGCGGACCGAAGATGGAGAGTAAAGAAGATAGGTGGAGAGAGTATAGGTGGGGAGGTAGGGAGGGGATAGGTCAGTCCAGGGAAGACGGACAGGTCAAGGAGGTGGGATGAGGTTAGTAGGTAGATGGGGGTGCGGCTTGGGGTGGGAGGAGGGGATGGGTGAGAGGAAGAACCGGTTAGGGAGGCAGAGACAGGTTGGACTGGTTTTGGGATGCAGTGGGTGGGGGGGAAGAGCTGGGCTGGTTGTGTGGTGCAGTGGGGGGAGGGGACGAAGTGGGCTGGTTTAGGGATGCAGTAGGGGAAGGGGAGATTTTGAAACTGGTGAAGTCCACATTGATACCATATGGCCGCAGGGTTCCCAGGCGGAATATGTGTTGCTGTTCCTGCAACCTTCGGGTGGCATCATTGTAGCAGTGCAGGAGGCCCATGATGGACATGTCATCTAGAGAATGGGAGGGGGAGTGGAAATGGTTTGCGACTGGGAGGTGCAGTTGTTTGTTGCGAACTGAGCGGAGGTGTTCTGCAAAGCGGTCCCCAAGCCTCCGCTTGGTTTCCCCAATGTAGAGGAAGCCGCACCGGGTACAGTGGATGCAGTATACCACATTGGCAGATGTGCAGGTGAACCTCTGCTTAATGTGGAATGTCATCATGGGGCCTGGGATAGGGGTGAGGGAGGAGGTGTGGGGACAAGTGTAGCATTTCCTGCGGTTGCAGGGGAAGGTGCCGGGTGTGGTGGGGTTGGAGGGCAGTGTGGAGCGAACAAGGGAGTCACGGAGAGAGTGGTCTCTCCAGAAAGCAGACAGGGGTGGGGATGGAAAAATGTCTTGGGTGGTGGGGTCGGATTGTAGATGGCGGAAGTGTCGGAGGATGATGTGTTGTATCCGGAGGTTGGTAGGGTGGTGTGTGAGAACGAGGGGGATCCTCTTAGGGCAGTTGTGGCGGGGGCGGGGTGTGAGGGATGTGTTGCGGGAAATATGGGAGACGCGGTCAAGGGCGTTCTCGATCACTGTGGGGGGGAAAGTTGCGGTCCTTAAAGAACTTGGACATCTGGGATGTGCGGGAGTGGAATGTCTTATCGTGGGAGCAGATGCGGCGGAGGTGGAGGAATTGGGAATAGGGGATGGAATTTTTGCAGGAGGGTGGGTGGGAGTAGGTGTATTCTAGGTAGCTGTGGGAGTCAGTGGGCTTGAAATGGACATCAGTTACAAGCTGGTTGCCTGAGATGGAGACTGAGAGGTCCAGGAAGGTGAGGGATGTGCTGGAGATGGCCCAGGTGAACTGAAGGTTGGGGTGGAAGGTGTTGGTGAAGTGGATGAACTGTTCGAGCTCCTCTGGGGAGCAAGAGGCGGCGCCGATACAGTCATCAATGTACCGGAGGAAGAGGTGGGGTTTGGGGTCTGTGTAGGTGCGGAAGAGGGACTGTTCCACATAACCTACAAAGAGGCAGGCATAGCTGGGGCCCATCCACGTAACCTACAAAGAGGCAGGCATAGCTGGGGCCCATCCACGTAACCTACAAAGAGGCAGGCATAGCTGGGTATGATAGCTGCTCATTTTTGATTGTCACCAAATGAGTTGTCTAATTTTTCTCAGCTTGGACCTAATATTAGGAAACTTTCAATCCAGTTGTAAAAGATAACAAAAACCCAAGTATGTTCATGTAGCACTACAGATTATCAAAATAATATTAATCTGCTAGATGGTACAGCTGATGACAGCAATGTGAAATTCTGGGTGGAGAGAAGCAAAATAAAACTCACTCAGACTGCATGCAATTTGTATTACAGCTAGTGAGAAAAGATTTCAATTTTGTTTGGCTCTTTCAGATTCCTACTTTCTAAAAACAAATGATTGTGTGCGTTTAATTGTGTTATATCAATAAGGAGAGTGGAGCTAGGGAGTGGGCAACAGTAGCATGGCACAAATAAATGATCATTCATTCCCCATCTCTAACATTTTTTAATGTTTGATGCAATGCTTGGTCAGAATTGAGCAGATTTTGTTCTATTATTTGATTATTTTTATTATTTGTGCTTTATTGCTTATAGAGTACAAGACAAAGATTAGAACCCCAGTTCAACAAGATTTACCGACCCATATTATGTATGTGAATCTAATACTCATGGGAGTTAGAAAGGAGCAAATTTAAGCAGTCGGTATGTTAGACTTGTATTTCATTCCTCGCAGAAAAGGAACTACTTACACTGATCCTTTGTAAGCTTCATCATAGGATATAAAATTCTCTGCCACTCAGAAATTACCTAACATCTGCCCTGGAGTCCATTTTAAATAGGTCAGTTCAAATATGTAATAAAAATGTTTTCTCCAATGCCATCCTTTCCACATCGCTTCACTCTGACTCACTGTGCCTGTCAGGGAAGGCTTTTGGCTAACTGGTGGCAGAATGTGCACGTTCTGTGTACGGCAGGTACTATGTAGTGCCACTACCTTCCACAGCATAAAAAGAAAGAGTCAGAGAAAGTAAATTCTTCACAACAGTGGAAGAAGCTGGAGGTAAAGCAGCACATGAAAAAAGTGAAGTCAAAGTAGCAAGATTATTCTGAAATATTGTAACTCAACATGTATTGGACTGAATAAAATAATATTATATTTTGCCTCAAAGACCAGGAGTTGCACAATGCCATTCCTATTAATAACTGGATTAACCAGAATCAACTAAACAATAAGGACATAAAGATAATAATGAGGAAGAAATAAACTGACACGGTACGATATCTGCTCATTTTTGATTGTCACCAAATGAGGTGTCTAATTTTTCTCAGCTTTGGACCTAATGTTAGGAAATTTTAACTCCATGTTTTTTTCATGTGCTGCTTTACCTCCAGCTTCTTCCATTGTTGTGAAGAATTTACTTTCTCTTATTCTTTCTTAATATGCTGTGGAAGGTAGTGGCACTGCATAGTACCTGCCGTACACAGAACTTGTGCATTCTGTCACCAGTTAGCCAAAAGCCTTCCCTGATAGGCACAGTGAGTCAGAATGAAGCGATGTGAAAAGGATGGGATTGGAGAAAACATTTTTGTCACATATTTGTTACTCCTGTTACAGGATACAAATCCCATACAGAAATTCGGGCTTTCCTTTTTTCTAATGACGTGGAAAAAATCTGAGGACTAAATGTAATTTCTGTGTCAAATGGAATAACATAGCTTTAGAAACAATGTTGTCCACAGTTTAAATCTTATGTTCGTGCCAGTTAACAACATAATGTTAGAAAGCACAATGTTTTGCCACTCAGTAAAGCATTATCAAACCACTCAGCTTGGAATTAACTCACATAAGGCTACCTTATGGCCATGGTGAATCAGAAGGTTAGTGGAGATTGGGAATGGATTCATGTCCTAGATATTTTCCATTCAATCTGTTCAAAGATATTGTCATATACCACTGGAGCAGGTGGGTTTTGTATCAGCCTCCTGCCACACAGAGGGACACTATCACTGCCCCACAAAAGTTGCTCAGATTAGATTCCCTACAGTGTGGAAACAGGCTCTTTGGCCCAACAAGTCCACACCACCCCTTAACATTTTCCACCCAGACCCATCCCCCTATAACCCACACATTCCTGAATACTACGGGAAATTTAGCATGGCCAATCCACCTAGCCTGCACAATTTTTGGACTGTGGGAGGAAACCAGAGTACCTGGAAGAAACCCACACAGACACAGGGAGAATGTGCAAACTCTGCACAGGCAGTCGCCCGAGGCTGGAATCGAACCAGCTCCCTGGTGCTGTGAGGCTGCAGTGCTAACCACTGAGCCACTGTGATTCATGTCTAATGTCAAACATTTGAATAAAGAGTAGTTGTCAGCCATCCTGTACATTTCCACCATTCAATATGATCATGTTTTGTCATGTTTGGAATTCCACATATCCTCTCTCTCCGATAACCTTTGATTCCCCTGCCCAACTAGAATTTATCTACTTCTGCCTTAAAATTATTCAATAGCACTGTCTCTAAAACATTCTGAAGCAAAGAGTTCCAAAGTGGCACAACACATCAGGAGAAAAAACTTCTCAGCTCTGTACTAAACTGCAGTGCCTACATTGTAAAAAATGCTGCCAAGTCTGGATTGACCACAGTACGAAACATCATTTCCACATCCATCTTATTGAGACTTTTCAAGATATATATTTCAATCAAGTCACTCCTCATTCTTCTATAACAGTGGCCAATTAGCCAAATGTTTTGTTGAAAAAATATTTGAACCAATTATTAAGGAAGTAATAGCAGAGTGTTTGAAAAAGCATAATTTAATCAGAGTCAGCATGGTTTTATGAAAGGGATATGTTAGAGGAAATTTCAACGAGAGTGGTTAGACAGGAACCAGTACACGTGTTGTATCTGGACTTCTAATCTATCCCAAAAAAGGTTGTCATAAAATAGAAGCCCATGATGCTGGTAGTTTCCTGGCACGGGTAGAGATTGGATCTTTGGCAGGAAACAGCAATTGGGAATAAGGGGTTCTTTCTCATGTTGGCCACCTGTCACCAGTGGGATTCCACAGGGATCAGCTCTGGGACTGTAACTGTTTACAATATTCATAACTAGGAAGAACAACATGAATGTACTGTGGCAACATTTGCAGACAACTTAAAAAGAGGTAGAAAAGGAAGTTGCAAGAGGGATATAAACAATTTACAGAGAGATATTGATAGGTCAAGTAAGTGAGCAAGAAGTTGACAAATTGAATATGCTGTGGGAGAATATGAAGTTGTTCATTTTGGAAGGGAGAGCAGAAGAACAGAATATTATTTAAAAGAGGAAAGCTGCAGAAAGCTGCAACAAAACGGGGCTTGCAGGTACTTTTGCATGAAACACAGAAAACTAGGGTGCAGGCGGTAATCAGGAAACCTAATGGAATGTTAACTCTTATTTCAAAGTGCTTAGAGTATAACATAAGGGAAGTCTTACTGCAAATATACAAGATGATGGTCATACCACATCTGAAGTACAGTGAGGAGTTTTGGTCCCCTTATTTAAGGAAAGTGATTTCATTGGAGGCAGATCAGAGAATGTTCACTAGGATGATCCCCATCTTTACTTTTCTTATGGCTCCTTTAAAGCCTGAAGTGTGGCAGATGAAGGAGGAGGCCGCGGTGGCAGCGATGCCAGAATGAGCCGGACACGGCACCACCCAGCCTGGGGCCTCCCAGTGAATGAGCAGCAGGTCTCAGGCTGCCCCCTTGCTCTTCACCCTGCCCGGCTGGGACTCGCAGGCTGACCCAAGGCTCCAGGTTTGCGGCTAGGCCCAGGAGCCTGAAGGAGTGGAAGCATTGGCGAAAGGGGCAGCAGAGGGCCCCAATGACCAGTGGCAGCATCTGGAGGAGTGTTAAATGGGGAACAGGATGTACAGAACCCATGATTCTTCAAGCCCCTGGCTCCAGCTCAGACACAGCAGTCGTGATTATGGCAGTAGGGGGAGGCCTGTAACTGAGACCCCAGAACATGTTACAGAGACCCAGGAGCCCAATTCAGAGACTCCAGCTGATGTCAAGCGGTGACTGGAGAAGGAATGAGAAAAAGAGTAAAAGGTGGGCACTTGCAGTAAAATATTGCATTACATTCGGCGTTTCAAGATGGCATCAGAAGGTTGTGACACTTTATGTATAACGTGCAATAAGATATCTTTCACACATGTGACAATAAATCACAATCTAGTGTGGAGAGATTGTGTTATGAGCAAAGATTCTACTCACTGGAGTTTAGAAGAATGAAAGGCAACCTAATTGAAACATATAGATTTCTTAAGCAACTTGACAGGGTAAATGTTGAGAGGATGTTCACCACCATCAGAGACTCTAGGACCAAAGGGCATAGCCTCATCATAAAGGAGCACCAATTTATGTCTGAGATGAAGACGAATTTCTTCTTTTAGAGGGTTGTGAGTCTTTGGAAATCCTTGCCACAGAGAGCTGTGGAAATGGAGTCCTCGTGTATACTTAAGGCCAAGATAGATAAATTTTTGATCAAGCGGGGAATCAAGGTTTATGGAAAAAGGGTAGTAAAATGGATGTGAGGATTAACCATATTAATTGGTGGTGCGGGCCTGAGAGTCTGACTGGCCTTTTCCTGTTCTTATTTCTTGTGGTCTCATGGAAGCAATCCCACTGTTTATCCTTTCCTCATAAGACAACCCACTCACTCCAGGTGTCAACCTAGTAAGTCTCTGTACTGCCTCCAATACATTTACATCTTTCATCAAACAAGGAAGACAAAACGGCTGACCAGATTTGAGTTCCTACCAAAGCCCTGTATAACTGCAGTAGAATATCTTTATTTTTGGGTTCAATTTCTCTTGTAATAATGATAATACTCTATTACCCTACTTGATGATTTGCTGTACCTGCATACTAACATTTCTGACTGCATCAGAACACTTGGATTCCTCTGCACCTCTACATTCTGTGTTTGTTCTCTATTTAAGTAATACTTGCTTTATTCTTTATCTTGCCAAAGTGAACTACTTCACATTTTCCCATTGACTTTTGTGAACTCAAATAATCACTATCAAATCTGTGTCCTCTTTAATTCATCTTCACAATATACATTCATATCTATCTTTATGTCGTTTGGTGATTTAGAAACTATGCCTTCGGTCTCCTGATCTAAGTCATTGGTGTAGATTGCAAAGGTTTGAAGCACCAGTTCAGGCTTCTGCGGGATTCCATTTGTTACTTCCTGTCAATCAAAAAAAGACCAATTTATTTTGATTTGATTTATTGTTGTCACATATACCTAAGTACTGTGGAAAGTTTTGTTTTGAGTGTAGTACAGGCAGATCTTAACATACAAGGAGAAATAGATCGAAGAGTGTTTAGACAGAGTGAAATATACATAGTTACAACTGTACAGGAGGCATACAAAAGCAAGTTTAGCATTAGATTTGAAATTAGAGAGGTTCTTTCAGCAGTCTAATAACAGCAGGGAAGAAATTTTCCGAACCTGTTTGTGAGTGTGTTTAAGCTTCTGTATCTCCTGCCTGATGGAAGAGTTTGGAGGAGAGTATAACTGGGATGGGAGACTTCCCATTCTGTGGCATTGAGAAGTATAAATGGAGTCCATGGATGGGAGGTTCACTTGCGTGATGGTCTGGACCATGTTCACAATTTGCTGTAGTATTTTATCATCCTGAGGAGAACGGTTGCCATACCAGGTCATGATGCACACAGAATGCTTCCTATGGTGCATCTGTTAAAGTCAGAGAGTGTCCACATGGATATGCTGAATTTCCTTAGCCTCCTGAGGAAGATGAGGCATTGTTGTGCCTTCTTAACCATCACACCTACATGGAAGGATCAGGATAGATTGCTGGTTATCATTATTCGTGGACAGTTGAAGTTCTCAACCCTGCCAACCTCAGCTCCATTGATGTAGATTGGGGCATGTCCTCCTACTATGCACATTTAGAGAAGGCAATGACCTAATGGTGTTATCATTAGACTATTAATCCAGAAACTCGTGATGTTCTGGGGACACAGGTACAAATCCCACAATGGCTGATGGTGGAACTTGAACTCAATGAAAAAAAATGATTGGAATTAGGAACCTACTGACGACCATGAATCCATTGCTGATTGTCAGAAAAATCCATCTGGCTCATGAATGTCCTTCAGGGAGGGAAATCTGCCATCCTCACCATGCCTAGCCTGCATGTGATTCTGGATCCACAGCAACATGATTTACTCTCAACTATCCACCAAAATGGTCTGGCAAGCCACCAAGTTGCATCAATTGCTATGAGGGAAGTAATAAATGTTGGCTGGCCAGTGGCGCCCGTGCCTCACATGTGAATTAAAAGATTCTCTGGTTTTCTGCTAGCCTGTCAATCTTCTGTCTTTGTTAATATGTTACCCTTACACCATGTTCTCCTAGACATGGAAGGAACTGCCGATGCTGGAGAATCTGAGATAACAAGGTGTAGAGCTGGATGAACACAGCAGGCCAAGCAGCATCAGAGCAGGAAAGCTGACGTTTCAGGCCTAGACCTTTCTTCAGAAATGGGCAGGGGAAGGGGACTCTTAAATAAATAGGGAGAAGGGGGAGGTGGGTAGAAGATACGTAGAGGAGAACATAGGTGGAGAGGATACAGACAGGTCAAAGAGGAGGGGATGGAGCCAGTAAAGGTGAGTGGAAGTGGGAAGGTAGGGAGGAGGTAGGTCAGTCCAGGGAGGACAGACAGGTCAAGGGGGCGGGATGAGGTGAGTAGGTAGGAGATGGGGTGGGGCTTGAGGTGAGAGGAGGGGATAGGTGGGAGGAAGGACAGATTATGGAGGCGGGGCTGTCACCTTTCCTGCTCCTCTGATGCTGCTTGGCCTGCTGTGTTCATCCAGCTCTACATTTTTGTTATCATGTTCTCCTACTTTGTTTAATAACCTCTTGCATGGTACCTTATCAAATGTCTTCTGGAAATACAAATAAAGTACATCTACAGATTTCCCTTGATCTATAGCATATGTTACTCCTTCAAGGATCTCTATTAATCATGATTTCTCCTTGGCTTTTCCTGATTACCTTGTGGTTTTCTGAGTGTTTATCCATAATCTTTTTAAAGATCAATTCTAATACCTTCCAGGTTTCCCCTTTACTGTCCGCTTTTTCTTATCCCAATGGCTGCCAAGGTGACAGCCACATTAAACTTTTCTGCTAGTGACTGGATCCTTGGAAGCAATGACAACTGTGTGGTATCTCTCAATCCTGAATTTACCCAGTGAGGTCCCCTAATAATCAAATGTTTCATATAATCACCTCCCATTTTTCTAAACTCTACTGATGCCATGGCTAATCTATTCTGCCTTCCTTCGCAAGCAGTCCCTCCATATTCAAGATCAGCCTGGTGACCCTTCTTTAGCATCCGATGCCAGGATATTGTTTCTTCAGTAAGGAGACAAAACTGCTCACAGTATTCCGGCTATGGTCTGACTAGTGCCTTTTATAGCCCAAGATATTCCTATTTTTATACCCCATTCCCTTTGAAATAATGGTTGGTATTCCATTTGCCTTCCCTATTGCCCGCTGAACTTAGATGCCAGTTTTTTGTGATTCAAGACCGAGGACTCCAAATCCGTCTGTACTGTAGCTTTCTTCATTTTCAATTTAAATGACATTCAACTCTTCTATTCTTCCTGCCAAATTGCATGTATAACTCCAGTAAACAGCAGTTATCACAGTTGGTTCACATGCACAGCAATCTTGAGTCTTTCCAGATAAACTCTTCAACGTAGGTGACTATGGTTTGGATGGAAGGTCAGAAAGTTTAAAATGTGAAATAGGAACTCAATCTCCCTTGCATTTGTCTATGTCTGGTTTTAATGGAGCCAGGACAGGTGGAAGATGGACTACCTGCTTGCAAGAGACCAGTCAATTAATTTAATGAAACTTCATTTTAAGTCACTTTGTATTTTAGCACATTCTTGGAAGGAAAGGAAATGAAAAAGGCTAATTCCATGAGGGTAGTGGCTTTGTAGCACTGATTGCCATCTGGGAGGATTGAGAAAATGTTTCTTCTGGGCCCAGCTAACCTATCCTGTAAACTTGTACTCTACCGTCCCTTACTGACATTACTCATTTCTTCCACTTCCAACCCAACCTCACAATGTTTTCACTCTTTTCAAATTTCAGGGCTTTGGACTAATATCCACTTTCAGGTTTATTGACTATTAGATAACCCCACGACTTACTCCACCTCTTTCCCAAATTAATCCATAACTGTACCTCGGTAGATTGCAAGACTTCTGCTGCTGTAACTCTCAGCAGGTTGTTTAGAGATTCAAGAAGCCCAAAATGTTTACATTTCTTCTGTATCAAATATAGTGACACCATTGAATGTGGATTTCAGGCATCCTGGTAGTGGTCTGTGCTTCATAAGGAAGATGTGTAAATTGATCAGATAGTTCAAAAGGCTAGTGCTCTTATCAATATTTCAAAACATTTTCATCCCCAAATTGCATGGAATTGATTTTTTAAAAATTTTTTTCATTTGAAGCTTGAAAAATATATTACCAAATCAGCATTGACTGTAACGTTTAACACAAAAAAGCTTTTTTATATCCAATTAATCTACATAAGTGTTTTTAATCAAAAGTGACACCCTGACTGTAAGACCCCCAGCATGCTGTCTTCAAGCTGTCTATTAATAAATCCCTGTAGCTCAACCAGGAAAATGTAATCCAGTTTCTGAGATTCTAAATGTATCTCATCACTATAGTGGATAGAAAGGAATTCGAGTTCGAGCTGTAAAACAGAAGGTGGAAGAAAGGGATGAATTTGGTGAAACGGCAAACCTTAGGGAAGTGGTACTGAACAGACTAATGGAGCTGTGGGCTGACCATATCTTGGGTCTGGATGGACTTTATCCCAGGGTCTGAAAAGAGATGGCTAATGAGGTATTAGGTGTGTTGTTAAGTTGTCACCATGAGCCAGATTCTGGGAAGATTCCATTAGACTGGAATATTGGAAATATAAGCCCTGTATTCAAGAAGAGAAGATTTCATAAAACATACTGTTATTAAGGGACCTCACAAGGTAAATTCAGGATTGAGAGATACCACACAGGTTGTCATTGGGTCCTTGGAAGCAGTCACTAGCAGAAAAATTTAATGTGGCTGTCACCTTGGCAGCCATTGGGATAAGATAACCACCTAATCCTTCATTACTGGACTTGAAAATTTAGCTCAGGTTTCTCTTCAAAGATGCTGCCCGACCTGCTGAGTTTCTCCAGCAATTTCTGTTTTTGTTAGTTTCAGATCTCCAGCATCCACTGTTCTTTAAGTTATTTTGTTTCTTCTTGGTGTCAAGGATCTTGAGAATATTCTGATCTCACTATGTTTTCTCAACTGACTCACCATTGCCCACTACCATTCAAGGGCTGGGAAAATTCAGCCCCATGTTTCATAAAAATTAACGCTGGAACATCACAACAATGCAACATTGGGAAACAACATTCGGATACTAGAGTTTAATGGTACATCAGCATCATGACTGAAGTGCTGTGTGTTTTTGTATCACCGATGGGTGCTCAGAGCCTCACCATGACGATCACAGAAAAATCTGTCTCACTGCATCCCCAGTGGCTCTGCCTCATTTAACTAGGCAGGAATATTTTTCTGCTTTAATTGCTGAACTGTCTAACTTAACTTTCAAGTTGTGTGTACCACTCATTTCCAACGTAATTATCTTACAATTGCAGACATTATGGTGTTGCATATTGTTATCATGTTCAACCTTTATAACTATCAAAACGAAAATTGAAGATTTATCAATTGCAGTAGACTACATAGAATGCAGCAAAACACTTGTATGTATATATATACAAGTTTATCCCTGAATGGGAGTTGAATAATTGAATTCAAAAGTAATTGCATAAAATAATTAAAGTGTTACAAATGAAAAATTGCATGAATTTCACGTAGACAACAAAGAATAGAGTAGCTATGCCATGAATATCAATGTGCTAAAATATTTACTATATTCAGTTTAAATTAAGTTTAAACTTTAGCACACAGTGCAAGGCATATTTGTGTATTTTTTTACGTATGTAAAGTTAACTTTGACATGAGTATCTAAAAATGGAAAAATATATTATTCCAATAAAAATTGCTCAAAAATACACTGTGAATTTCATCCCATTTATAAAACTGTGCATATTCACAAGAGCCTGAATCTCTGTGGGAAATAATATCATCAGATATCTGGCCTTAAGATTTATTCCACACAGTTCTGGCATTGAAAAATGGGAACCATCAGGGACATATTTAAAAGGTTTTTCAACAAATACAGATAAGCTCCTTTTGCGGAAGTAGGTTCTGGCTTAAATGACTTTGAGGATGTGGAAGACCGTGTCAGTTTGCTTTGGGTGCATCGTTGACCACTTGATCACTGGCTTCCAGAATAATTTTCATCGAGGAACAGAAAGCAACTCATCTTTACATTGGTTCCTGTCAACATGAGTTTATCACAGATACTGGTCTTATTACAAAGTTTATTTCTAATCTACTGCAAAGTGGTAATAACCACGCTGGTGTTTCCACTGATTGTAGAACAACAAATTACTCGTGGTTAATTAGTAGCTCAATAATAACCAATTGTTTTTTCATTGAACTAACTGCTTTGTTAACAGTGTCACCATGATCCCATGACCAACGTTCCTATCTCAACCCTAAATTGAAATAAAGAAGTGCAGATGTTGGAGACCTGAAACATGCAAAAATAGAAGTTGCTGGAGAAACTCAGCAGGTCTGCCAGCATCTGTGGAGCGGAACAGTTAATGTAACAGTGACACTCAAAATGTTCACTCTCCACAGACGCAATCGGACCTGCTGAGTCAGTCTAGACCCTTACATTTTCAAACTTCCCTGACAAATGCTAGTCTCTGGATCAGTGAAAACTGGACTTTAAATTAAAAATGTGTATCAGGACCCTGCAGAAGTCTGGAATGTGGAGATTCTCTATGAAGTTTAAACTTCCAAAAGGCAATTCCCCTGATCACTGCAACCCTCAATGAATTTCTCTGACTTTGAGTGAGAGCTGGCGATATAGGAGAGATTCATAGTATTTTGTTGGATAAGGCCGAAGATTACAAGAAGATAACAGGAACTGGCAGGAACTGATAAGAGGCATAACAATGGGCAGCTTTGGGAATGGAAGCACACTGAGTCAGTCAAATCTACTCAGTGTTAAAATTGCAGAAAATCAGAAACCGCAGGTTTTATCAAATAAGGTATACATTTGGACAAAACATTTGAGATTGCTCGTGTGCACGGATAATTTCAAAGAAGGCATACATTTGGGCAAAGCATTCAGGATTGATCACGTGCATAAACAATTCCAAGTAAGGAACATATTTGGCATGCAGACTCGTGTATAAAAAATCTGAAGAAATCCCTTTGTTCTTCAACACTTGGAAGACTCACGTGGTAAAAAAAGTATTCTATGTCAGGAGGCATTGTGAAGACATCGAGCAATTTCAGCTTGGCCAGTTGCAAACTTCCCTGAGTAATAATGTTTGGGCTTAGTTACAGAAATCAGGGCAGTGAAAGACACTGATTGAGATACCTCTAGCAGTTAAAAATGCGTACGCAGTCAGGATATGGCCAAAATACTATGAATGTACCAGTTGGACAGGTATGGGAATGGGAATGCATGGGGATGCTCTCTGGAGTATGCCAAAAGACAATATGGGAAAAAGGCACTTAGAGAAAGTGCAGAAAGCAGTAGGCTGCATGTTAGAAGGCTGGACAAAAGAGCAGCAACAAGAGCTGAAGCTACAAACGGAGGTAGCCCAGCTTAAAAAACAAATAAAGAGACTAATGAAGAAGGTCGGGAATTTAAAAAGCCAGAGAGTTGTGTATGAACCAGTATCAAATGCGGTGTGAGAAACTCATAAGGGAATAGGAGAAATGCGAAGAGGAAATGAAAAGGATTCACATGCAGACAGAAGAGTTAAAGAAACAGCATAACAATTTATAAACAATGATGAAGGTACTGCATAAGTCAGCAAAAGGGTGAACGGAGACCTCAAGTGATCACACAAAGTGTACGAAGCAGATAAAGAAGTTACAGAGTCAGGTATCTGCACAAATAGGGATAATATGTGCATTTGTGACCCCACCCTTTGTGGAGGGATGGGAAGAAGCTGGTGACGTTGGCTGGGGAGGACTTGCAGATGAAGCAGCAAATATGGAGTGGAGCACTGAGGGGAATGGGGTCCCCTTTGGAGGGAGGGACAGCTGTGAAACCGACTGCCCCTATGGTCACTCTGATCAGTGGGAGCCAACAGTGCTAGGAGGGCAACCACGACCAGCTGACCAGTGTTCCAGAATGTATGAGGCCTAGTGATGGACTAGTAAAATTTGCCTGCACCTTTTGACAATCGATGGATCTACATCCTGGTGTCCCATGGGACAGAGGAGCCACAAAAGGCGTGTGAAGTGTTTGACCCCTGTGACAACATGTACACTGAGGTATGGACGTGGAGGAAAATGGTCACAACTTGAGAGGAAGAGATGGAGGACATAAGTCTCAAGGAGGATGAATGGCACCTCTTTGAGATTAAAGAGCAGCATGGAGAAATGAAGGAAAGGGACCAGACCCAAGGGGCTACCACTGTCCTATCAAATGGTAGGAAGAAGATGTGGGCATGGATGAGGAGCCCTGGCTACAAGGGAGTGGTAGGATCCCAGGGGCTCATGGAACTATTTTAATTGTGGCAAGGAAGGGCATTAACCCAGAGATTGTCCAAACCCCTGGAGGGGAGGAGCAATTCCAATGCAGGTCCAATCCATGACCCTAGAGAGGCCACAATCTGTACCACTGAAAAATGTGTAACCAATTGTACACCAACCCCCAATGACAGTCTCTGGCCTCTCCAATACAGATGTGTGATGCAAAACGGGATGGGACAGGGAGACCCTTAGAGAAGGATAGGGTAGCAGGCTGCCCTAACACTTTGCTTTGGGACGGATCCTGCACCACCCTGACCACATCTATTGTAAATAGTGGCAATTGGAAAATAGATACAGAAATAATCTTGAGTGATTTTCCAGGACATTGTCAAATAGGGCAAGTGACTAGCCCTTTAAATCTACAAATAGGAGCAGTAGGGTTGATGCATCTGATAGTATTAATAAAATTCCCAACAAGCAACAGCATATCCTGGGAAGTAATTACATGGCCAGCAGCAGGACTATGCTTTGATCCAGTGAACTGTATGATACGGCAAATGCCAGGAATAAGTGAGGAGTAGTTTTTTTTTGCTGAAATCCCTGCAGGACAGTATAAGGAGTTAGTGTGTACAGTGGGAAAAATGTGGATCAGTCCTACTGACATGAGTGAGGGGTTGATAGTGAAAGGAATTATTGGACAAAACCAGGAAGTATTTGCCAAACATAAGCATGACTGGACAGATGCAAGGGGAGGGCCCAGATTCAAAGCCCCAAAAACAGTATGGATTCCCCAAGTAGGCAGAAGGTGATATAGAAAAGATACTGCAAAGTCTGGTAGCACAAGGAGTGTTAAGATGAGTTGCCTCTACAAACAATTCACTGATTTGGCCAATTAAGAAACTGGGTGGGAGTTGGCCACTAACTGTTGATTATCAATAACTAAATAACATAACACCCTTAACAATATCTATAGTGGCTATCAGCTCCAAAACCATCATTAAGAGGTTGAATCTGCACAGTGGGTTACAGTGCTGGGTAAAAGAAATGGATTTGGGTCAATCCTTTTGCCCAAGGAGCGTCAGTATAAATTTGCTTTTACCTTTAAGGGACAGCAATATACGTGAACAGCTTTGCCACAGGGATTTCACAACTCCCCATCAATATTTCGCCAATGGTTAAGCAACGGGTTAGGGGACTTCTCTAGGCCCGACTGGCTGATACAATATGTTGATGATTTGCTTCTGCAAACAGGAACCAAACAAGAGCATTACCAGCTCTTGAATGAGTTGTGCAACTGTTAAGGCAGCTTGGGTTAAAAGTGAATTCTGTAAAAGGCTCAGATAATGAGGCAGGAAGTGAAGGAGTGGTGTTAACACCAGGAAAAAGACAGATAGACAAACAAAGAATTAAAACAACAGCTAGACTTCCTATCACCACAGATGTGACAGGATTAAGATCATTTTTGGGCGTGACTGGGCATTGTAGAGACCATATTGATGGTTTTGTCACAAAGGCAGCACTACTAATGATGTTACTGATGAAAAAATACCCTATGGGAATGGAAGCCAGAACACACACAAGCAATAATAGCTTTGAAACAGGGTTTGGCGATTGCTCCTGCCCTAAAAACCTGAAATACAGCTGACCCATTCTCCATGGAGGTGAGTGCAACAGACTCCACAATACCAGTGGTCTCATTGCAAGAGATACATGTTGGTTGAGACCAGTAGCCTTTGCCTCGCGCATACTCGCGCCAGTAGAGCAGGTGTACACGGTATGTGAAAGGTACCTACTGACAATATTCCAGGCAGGACAACATTTTACCTACATTGTAGGGTTGAACCCATTGACAATTTTGACAGAAAGTGCACCCATTCAAATGCTGCTGGATGGATGTATTAATGATGGCACAGTGAACCAAAACAAAATTGCTAGATGAGCACTGTTATTACAAAGGAGAAACATAGAGATAAAAAGAGTTAAAAGTACTACAATGTTAGCAGATAACTTAATTTACCAGGGGACACCCCATGAGTGTCAGGTAGCGATAGCAAATGATCCCAAGGTTTGTATCAAAACAGATAGGAGGGAATACTGGTAAAGAGAATAATGGGAATATCCAAGACAAGAGACTGACAAAGACACAAATAGGAGAATAAGGGAATAACAAATCACCCTTAAAATTGTCCAATGATGGCACTTCGTCTGTAGAGGATGGAGAATAGAGAACTGGTTGTGATATCTATATGAAAGATGAGCAAGGATGAGAATGGATAGCATAGTCCTTAAGCTGCCAAAGTCCATGAATGCTCAAGCCGATGAGTGGGCAGCAGGGGCATATGTAGTGAACTACCCAGATAAACTACCCCCCCCCCCGCGCCCCCCCCCCCGCGCGCCCCCCCCCCGCGCCCCCCCCCCCCCCCCCCCCCCCCGCGCCCCCCCCCCCCCCCCAGGATCTACTATCTGTTCAGATAAATCTGTAACAGACTGACAGAATACCTATCCTTATTGGAGGCAAAAGGCTTTGTGACAGCAGATGGGAAGGTCCTACCGTCCACCCCATTGCTGAGGTACATCTTTGAGAAGATGAAAGGGAAGGAATATGGAGTGATGAAAGTGAAAGCTCACCCTAAGTTATCACCAGAGGGAAATAGAAAAGCAGATGAATTACCCGAACGAGGGGCAATAGCAGGAGAAGAATGGCAGCCGCAGAGTGAGAAAATGCGAGTGCGGAAAGAGAAAGAAGTGGCCCCAATTGCCTCAGCAGGAGAAAAAAGAAAGGACGAATAATTACAAGAAGTATTAGATGGGAAAGAGTCGGAGGAATATAAGGAACAAAAACGTTCACACGTAAAAGAGGGTGCGGTACTGTGTGAAGGGAAATCTGTAATACCAGTGA